>NC_060161.1:33332047-33344038 GCF_021292245.1 Micropterus dolomieu
TGTAGTTTGTCTCTGTGTTGAGGTGGACCAGTGATCCTGCAGAGTCCTGTCCTCCCTGTGATGGAGGGACATGATGTCACTCTGCACTGTAAAACAGAGACCCCTCCCTCCAACCTCCCAGCTGGTTTCTATAAAGATGGCTCCCTCATCAGGACTGAGCCTACAGGTCACATGACCATCCACCATGTTAACAAGTCTGATGAAGGCCTCTACAAGTGTGACATCAGCGGTCGTGGAGAGTCTCCATCCAGCTGGATCTCTGTCACAGGTGAGGAGGTTACCTTTGATTTCAGGACTTATTTCATCCAGAGATTCACCTGACCAGGTGGGATTCTCTCTACAGGTAAACCTACAACCTCATCTCCCCCCACATCCGCAGCTCTGCCCACCCCGACAACCCCGCCTCCTCCAACATCCCCTGCCTCAGCCCCCTTCCAGCTTGTGTTTAGACTGATCTGCCACCTGGTGGTCTTCTGTCCGTACTGCATCTCCACTGTCCTCATGGTGTCTTTATATCGACACAGGGCCACAGGTAACACTGAATCATTCACTGATCTTACAATAAGTCAATTCATAAAATCAATCAATACATTTATCAGAGAATTTTATCCAAAGCAACTTACAATTACTACTGTATACATGTCAGATGTCGCACACCTATGGAGCAACTAGGAGTTAAGTTCAATGCTCAGGGGCACATTGGTGGAATTGAACCGAGGTCTCTCACACCAAAGACATTTGTCTTATCCACTGCACCATTACCACCACCACCATCAATGACGTCAGTGATTGACAGTTAGATGAAGATAAATTAAGTAAATTTTCTTTCTAACCTGCTCTGAGTGCAGGACATGACCTGCCAGTCTCTATGGTGATGACCCCGTCTACCGAGGCTGAGGAGGGATTGGATGATGTCATCACTGCTGTCACCACAGAGCATCACTTCTGAGCTGATCCAGTGTTTTCAGTTTGTTCTGGTTCTTAATGAAGCTAAAATGTTTGAGTCATCAGCAAACAAACCTCAGATTTCCTTCATAGATCACAAACAGCAGAGGACCCAGAACACTTCCCTGTGGAACTCCTCATGTTCTAGTTTGACTTGTAGATGATGTTGAACTCAGGATCTCAGACTTCAGCAGCAGCGACAATTTAAACTCTTCTAATCTTATACTGTAAGCAGCTGCGTGAGAGCAGTTATCAGGATTAACTCTGTCAGGTTTAGTGAAGCCTGATCACTCAGAGAGAGACTGACTCAGCTGAAATTGATTCATGATGCAGTCCCTGAAGAAATGCATTGTATTGTATTGTGTTTTTAATAACCCTCACACAGTCTACCAAATCTCAGAGAACCAACCTAACATGTTTTTTGATGGTGGGGGACACCGGAGCACCCAGAGGAAACCTCGGCAGCGGAGAACATCCACACTCCACACATAAAAGCCAGAACAACCAGGCTTTGAACCTGGAATCTCTTTGCTTTAAGGCCACACAGCTATCCACTGGGCCACAATGCCCCCAAGTTACAGTTATACAGAAGACGTGTGTTTTTGAATTTATTTTAGAAAAATATGTAAGGTAGTCAATGACAAGAGACAACTAATTATTTTTATCCCATTTGAATAGTGCTCTGAATTACACATATGATGTTTGTCAATTTAAAAGATAATTTTGCTGTCAAGACAGTTGCAGTTTGTTGTAAAACAGTAACGTAACATTTAGTTTTGTATGAAAACTGTTCAATGAACTACATTTCTTGTCTTGCACAATTTACATTAGCAACATGTTGACACGGTAATGCAAACTAACATTACTCATTTAATTGCTACTAGCTAGGTAACTTAGCTATGTTTCATGCAGAAATCTATCTCACCTGATGTGTTTAATCCAACGACTCTCAGTCCTTTTTATCACATTATTCTCTCGTGTAAGCTCTTTGACGTTAGCTTCAGTAACAATAGCTTCAGTCATTGAGAGAAAAAGTTACGACATCACATATGCGACAGTTACATACTTCAACAG
Organism: Micropterus dolomieu; assembly: GCF_021292245.1. Taxonomy (NCBI): domain Eukaryota; kingdom Metazoa; phylum Chordata; class Actinopteri; order Centrarchiformes; family Centrarchidae; genus Micropterus; species Micropterus dolomieu. The sequence continues at coordinate 33,334,067 of NC_060161.1, forward strand.
TTTGACATTAAACTGTGACTTTCTTGACTTTCAAATGTATATTTTAAATTGACAAACATCATATCAAAAACATAGGCCTAGTTGTCTCTTTCCATTGACTACTATTCAAGGGCGTCGCCAGGTAATTTTTCCGGGGCTGTAGCCCCAGATGTTTTGACTGTAGCCCCAAATGTAACTCAACAACAGCAACAAAAATATTTTCCATGTTAATATGCAATAATCTTCATGACACGGCCTGTCTCGCAGGTCTTCAAAGAGCGGAGGCTACTCACAATAACAATACAACAATAACTGAGAGAGAGAGAGAGCGCATTGCTCACCGCTTTAGGGCTTCTCCGCGACTTCTAAATTGCAAAATTGTTATCAGTACATATAAACATAAATGCTGTAGTCAATGTTTTAAATCGCCGCACAGTAGTGATAGACTATGATGACACCTGTCGCTCTGTGTCCTGCTGTCTCTGTCCCCCTCGCTGTGAGACTGTTTTATTGTCTCCAGGATGCTTCATTCCCTCTAAAGCGGCTGTGAGCTGCACTTTGGCAGAAGTGCTCAAGTGAACAGTTGTGTGGAATTGTGGTGATATTGTTTTCTGATCACAAGTGTTTTCAGTTTGGGTTAGCCTATACTGACATTGGCTCAATCACATCTCTTACTAGCCCCCACTCCATCCCCCTCTGCTCGAGCTGTTTCTTGTATTGTGGGCCAAAAACAACTCGCCAAATGCGCGAAAATAACCGAAATGTTTGGTACTGGAGCTGCAGTAGCTTCAACATCAGCTGCACAGCCTACCCTGCATAGAGCCGTCGCCACTGAAAAATAGCTTGCACCAAGAAATGTTAATTAACAAATAAAATGCTATGAGAAAGGTTTACTTGCACAATAAGAAAACCTGCAATGTAAAATAAATATATATAATGAATATAAATAACAAAAAAAAGTAACTTAGTTAAGAATAAGCTACTGCATTACATTATATTATATTTTTATATTCTGAATTGTCACCTGCCACCTAACTTTTGTCCTTCCCTTTATAAAAATAAAGACATTTCCAATAAATTTGTTCAATAAATTCGTGCAGAAAATGTCTCCAGAATGCAGGAAATGTTTAATGCTCAAAATCTTCTGGGGGGGGGGATTGAACATTTCATCAATATTTCTTTTTAAACTAAATTCAAAGTAATTAAGCTAATTTATCATTAAGGTGAAAAGGTGCTACTTGCACAAAGACTTTAGGCTACTTCAAGCATGCCTGCATGTATGTAGACTCAGCTGGAATTAAATTAAATAAGAAAAGTTGATCTACCGGAGAAACATATCTGACATCAATACAGAATGCCTGACAGCCTTACTGCATTATATTACACTAAATTATTTTATTTTGATTTGTCACCTCAGACATTTCCTCAATAAATTGTCAGGGGGAGGACCCCCAGACACCCCTCAGTTAATATTATGAGTGTCAATTATTATGAGAAAATGAGACAGATGTTAGAGTTGTGTAGAGTAGAGACCGTGTAGAGGTCATTTACTGTTGCTTTACGTGAAAACGGGTGAAAACATGAAAGATTTCTGGGCTGGGCTAAGTCCCCAATGTTTCAAGAGCCTGGAAACGCCCCTGCTACTATTCATGTTTTTTCTGAAGTAAGGTCCCATGGTGGTCCACTGGAAGGGGAGGGACATCCGGGCATACATATGGGCAGATTCCCATAGATCAATCCAAACAGGGCTGACAAACAAAAGTGGTGTGTTTCAGACATTCATGTTCACCTCAGGATGAACTGTATTAAGATCAGTGATCTTGAGATCTACTTTTTATCTACTTTGCCAACATTTTTATTTGCTTTATGACCAAATACCTGCAGAACTTATGACATTCCCATCAGCCCCTTTAAAGACACCATGAGAACAGGGTCATTCTCAACACTGACAGGGATGGAGCTGTACCATGGGAAGCTAGAAAACAATAAGAACAATTCATCATAATCAACAGTGTCCATCTCTGCTATTATAAACAGTGTATTTAAGTTTCTTGCCAACCACAGCAGAGGAAATTGGACAAACAGGAAGTACAAACAGGAAACGGGGGTTTGAACTTGGCTGAGCTATAAACCACAAAGCATTATGTCACCACACCAAGTGGTACGATGGGACAAACATCATCTGTAAGAAAGTTACAGGTCCAAATTTCAGTAATTACACAGTTAGCAAAACGAGCAAATTAACAGCAGCTTAAAACTGTACGTTAAAGACTTAACATCAGAGTGTGTTGGAGTGAGCGAGAGTGAAAAGTTGCCTTAAAGTTCCCATCAAACTTACATTATTGTGGCCTTTCTGACTCTGGCTCATGCTCAACTTTGCTCTCATCTCCTCCATGTAGAGATGAATACGAACTATAGAACATGTGTTGTTAAATCTAATGCAGGTGACAATTGCATAATAAAGCTGGAATATACTGAGAGTTTAGTGTTGATCAGGGTCCAGTTGTGTCTGCAGTAAAACCTCAACTCAAGTGTGAGTTCTCTTTAGTTATGACCTCACTAATGAGCTGCACAACAAAGGTGAGAAAACTTCTTCTGTCACTGACTCAGAAAGTCTGATAGAGAAGTCAGTGCTGAGTCAAACAGGGATGATTTAAGAGTTCAGCCTGATGATGATACAAAGACAAACTCAGGAGCTCTTTCATCTGAGAGGTTGATGGTGAGTTTGTCTGTCCTCATGCTGTGGCTGCAGACACTCTGAAATGTGAATTTATTTAGCATTGAGGAAAGAAAAAAGAAACCCTTGAGTTTTTATTATTTTTTTATTCTATGACTGAGGAGGATTTAAGTATTTTGTGTTATATTTTTTGTGTATACTGAGGGAAATAGGGAACTCTGGCCTCCAGCACAGTAGGTGGCGGTGATGCACCTTGAACTGAAGAAGATGAAGAAGAAAAGAATATTGCGGAAACTTTGGTTTGTGATTGTTTTCAGTCGGACAACATTAGTGTGGGTGCGACTCTAATGCAGTCCGCACGCATGAGTTTTTGGTCAAACTTGAGACTTTCTCGGAACAAATGGAGACAGTAAACGTGCTGTTTGTCTCCTCGGTGGACTCTGTGGACTATAAACTGTCCAAAACGGAGATCCTGAGAGGATTCATCGCAGAGAAACTGACAACAGCCGCGCAGGAAATCTTCGCGGTTGTGGAGAGAACCGTAGCCGGGTACGAGGAGGAGGCTTCGGGTCTGAGGCAGGAGATCGACCGGCAGAGGAGGCAGCTGGAGGCGGTGCTGCAGCCTCGGGTCTCTCTCTGTAGGATAGGTGGGAACAGACTAGGAACCACATGAAAGACTGTGCTTAACAGCTGCTGTTGTTTTAACACTGCACCAAACCCCATTTAAAAATCTGGTGATTTAATACAAGTCTGGAGCAGGGGAGTCCTGGACCAGCTTTTAATTTAAGAGACTTTTTAATGATCGGGTTTTAAGCACTTTGAATCTGCAGTTAGACGTTTTAAAAGCTATTAATTTTCACATGGCAGTAAATGGGAATAGTAACTTAAGTAAATATACCCCAAGTACCGTACTACAGATTAACAACACAAAATATAATCAACAAATGGGTCAATATTTACATTAATTCTGATGGTGATCTAGTTTTCTTGCATTAAAAACAAACCCTGCTGTCTGTCTCTGATCCAGATCACCAGTTTCCTGTCTGTGAGCCGGCGGCTGGAGGAGCAGCTGAACTCCCTGCAGAGGAGGAGCAGCACAGATCTGAGCAGAGTGCGTCTTTATATCCACTTTAACATACTTTTCTGCCGCTTGATACTTCAACTCCACCACAGTTTAGAGGCAAATATTGTACTTTTACTCCACTACTTTTTATTTAATATATTTAGTTGTTATTACTTTACAGAATCATATTAATAATGCAAAATATAATCAACAATAATGATGTATTATTATATATTAAGCTACTCAGCAGAATATAATGTAATTCAAATGAATTGTTAATTAATTCTGTCTGTTGTTACAAAATACAGGAATCTTGAGCTTTAATGCAGTAAATAAAAAAGCAACCTTTTTCAACCAAATCAGTGGTTTTCTCCTGTTCCTCACTCAACAGCCTGCTTTGGTTGTTTGATAAACGCATTGTTTGTCACTCTATCAACACTGTGTATTCAAGAACCCTTAAATCAGAGTAGATTATGTTACAGCTGACAAACTTGTCTTGTAGATTAGTCATGGGAAACGAGAACCGTCCAAGTTTTCCTTTTGTATCAAGCAGCAAAAAAAGTTGAGGTGTTAATTTGACTTGCTTGACATTGCACGTTCCACGATGTGACTATTGCACACGGGGACATTGCGATGACGATGCTGAAATGATATATGTGCAGCCCAGATAGATAGATAGAAAGGTGCTTGAAAGTTTGTGAACCTGTATATGAAATTATCTATTTTTCTGCACAAATTTGACCTAAAACATAGTCGGAATTTCACACAAGTCTCCTGGATGTTGTAACGACATTCGTTATGGTCGCTGGAGACACCCGAAGCCAAGTCAGAATAGCTGAGTTTCCCTACCAGTCAGAACTGATGGCGTCTCTCACATGAGGGACGAATCGTCTTCGAGTATCTTCAACCAAGTCCAGTTGTCCTCAACTTTACCTTCCCTGGAAAACTATGACCTGGAAGACTGAGAAACCTTCACAGACACATGGGCTGTAGTGTAGGTAGAGAGAGTATTTTACAGTGTGACAGTATTTCTGAATGTAGGATCTGAATGATTCCTGCACCACTGGACTCGTCTAGAAGGTTAAAAAATAAAAGCTGCATGAAGCACATTCAGTTGTCTCGATCCTTCATACATAGCAAAATAGTTTTTTTTTATTTTATTTTTTTTATTCTTTCTATTCTTTCTACTTTAACATTTATTTGTTCAGATGTGGAGGACTCTGGGAGCCCGGATATCATAGGACACACTGAGGAAGATGAGGGTGGAGATGAGGAGGAGGAAGAGGAGGACTCTGCTGAGGAGCCCGAACAGACCACCAGTCTAGATCAGGAGCATCTGGGGGATCCGGATCATCAGATAACAAATACAAGGTTCAGATATGATATGATGTTACTGTATATTATGTTTTTTTGCTACTGAGACAGAAAGATTTGGTTATGTGGTGGAATAACGCTGACACACACACAGCACTGAAGGATTTTTATATTTTAAATTGTTTGTATTATTTCCTTGCAGAGGTCAGTCTGTGGAGAAGAAGCGCAGGAGGCGGAGTCATATAAACCTCAGAGTCTGTATGTTGAGGGACTCCCAGGCCACTGTGCTTAAAAAATGCGGTAAGAGTCCAACAGAAAAGTGAAATGTCCAATCAGGATGTTGGGAGCGTGCGTTGTTCAGATTATTGGGTACAGCTGGCTGGATTTAAGTCATAAATCCTCCTTCATGAAGGTTAAAATGTTCAGTTTGAGGAGGATGCCGTTTGTGCTGTTGTTTGAAACCAACAGAAATGCTGTGTTATATTCTCCCATTAAGGGTGTTTTTTTGGTAATTATCTGGATGTTTGGTTAATAACCTTGATTTGAAAACTTGTCTTAGTGTCCTTTATTATTGTGATGAATTTGTTTGCGCGTTAGAGATGAAGTCAGTGGTGAAGATCCTGAGGTTTCCTGGAGGCCTGCAGGAGTCCGACTTCCTGAACCGGCTGAAGTCCACCTTCCCTCAGCTGAGAGGACAGTTTGATGCTTTTACAACTGACGCAACCAGGACACTGACGCCACTGAAACTAAAGACACTGACACCAAGAGAGATCCAAAGGTCCATCAAATCCAGAGGCAAAGGAAGATCAGCCCTTTATATCCGAGCACAGGTAGATCCACTTCTTTTACCACTGACCTGTACATAGTTGAGCGCTGAATCACCGTGCAGTATGGTTCCACTACAAGGTTTATCAGTCATTATAGCACTTATAGCACAAGGCTGCATAATGAAACAAATTTTGTAGTTCCTTCATGCTACACACACAACATCTTCATCCTCACAATAAACAGTCTGACATTTGGGAAACAGAGTCCATCTTGACTGCGTTTGTGCACCAAGCATAATCGAGTCCACCACCTCTCATCTTGCCGGAGTCTCGCGCTGACCGCTCAGAACATGGACCACCTGCCGAGTGCTTGATCCGGGATGTTGATGGGTCAGGTCTCTGGAACGAAGTGGGCTCAACAGTCTTTGGATTCCGTTATCTGGTCAATATGAGTCTCATTTTGTCCAAACCGGCTCTTTAGGAGCAGAATTAAGTCCAAGCTGGGCCAGCATGGCACCCGCCGCAACTTGGACCAGGTGTATCGTGGTCTGCTGCTCTTTGACTGTCTTTATGTCAGAGGTAACACGTGTTTCAGCAATAAAGCCGGGAAAAAAACAGATAATACAAAAGCGTAGCGAAGTTTGAAGGAGCTACAAGCGTTGTCCGTTGCCATAACATACACGTCACAATTAAAATAAGACATCAGACAAACAAAAGCAAGCAGATAAATTAATACAATTAAAAAGGAAACAGCCATGTTAAAACCATCAATGTTAAAAGGATGTAAGAAGGCGAGGGCCCTGGCTGCGTTCTAGGGTAGGCTCTAACAGACAAAACATACACGCAGTAGGATTGTGCCGATTGGTGATTGGCTTGGCGATCGACGGTTGAAGGGATGATCAGCGATTGGTTTTTCGTGCAACAATATTAAGGTGATTTTAACTAACTCACTATCACAACTAAGATGACTTAAAAACAGTCTCTAGAATCTGCACCACACTGCAGTGTTTCCCATTCACTGATTTAATTGTGGCGAGGAGCGTAGCTAATAAGGATCGCTCTATGATAACGTTAGAATACAGCTGGGTTGTCGAGGTTAGCACGCTGTACGTAGCTGCTACACCAAGAAATTAATTCTGTGTGAAACACTGTGCTGTGCATTTACACATGTTTCACTTAAAGCTAATAAGCCTGTTTGTTCTACACTGGCAGTTCACGGACTTGCTGCAACATAACACCGCCCCCTGGTGATCAGAGCACCAATCTGTGATCTGAAGTAGCCGCGATCAGACGACAGAGGTCGACCCAGCCTGTTGCACTTGCAGTTATTTCTTTCTGTATAAAGCTGTTTGGTCCATGACAGAACTGATATCAGTGGAACTTTCTGTTGCTGCAGCAGAAACATTAATTAAAAGATGTATTTTTGAATGCAGGTATTGATTAGAGTTTAAGTATAAATCTGGTGATATTCTCACACATGTATCTGTTTCCTGTCTGTGAGCCGGCGGCTGGACGAGCAGCTGAACTCCCTGCAGAAGATGAGCAGCAAAAGCAGAGTACGTCTTTTTAAAACTTTTACATTTTCTGCTACTTGATACTTCACCTCCACTACTTTTATATTGTACTTTTTACTTCACTGTACACTGTAAACACTTTACTCGATGATGTGCTATTATTCAGTCATGCACTGTGACCTGGAGGGCAAACAACAGACCAAGATAGCGGCTCACACCGGACTCCCCCGAAGAGACGCCACAAAAGCAGTTAAATTTTATTTAGATCACCTCTCCACTCAAGAAAAAGAAAGATATGGACACAAACTGCAAGTGTTGGGCACTTGCGATCCATATACAGCACCCGCTGCCATATTTCCGCAGTTAAAACCCGCCAGGTCTCTGCCAGCTGCGGTAATGTTTACGTTTACCTTCTGGGGAATCCCTCCCCTAACACAGCTCAGGCTTGTGTCCTCGTTGATTAGTGCATCACAAAGCACAACAACTATCAAATATTTTGGCAATAAAAAAGTAACAAATTCAAAGTAACAGTGTGTCACTTGCTTGCTGGTTGGAGGGCAGCGGAAAATAACGTCTTTTTTGCCCTCTGGGAGCGTTTTCCTTTGGAATGTGACGTCACGTGAAATATATGAAAAGATTAAGCTATTAATTCAAAAAGACTAAAGACATTTATTTTATTTTCGTTAGTTGTGCAAAGACGGTTTCCATTAGTTGTGGGGTTTTTTGTAAAGTCTCTTTTTTATTTTTATTTCAGTTAAAAAAATTGTTTTCACTCCTAGTTTTCCTAACTTCGTATAACAATAATATCCTTGCTTGTAAGACAGTATTTTACAGTGTGGTAGAAGTACTTAAGTAAAGTATCTGAATTCCTCCTGCACCACTGTGCCGCTTTAGGAGGTTAAAAAGAAAAAGCTGCACAGACACTTTTTACTATTGTATTGTTTTTTTGTTCAGATGTGGAGAACTCGAGGAGCCGGGAGGTCTTAGGCCAAGACGGGGAAGAGGAGGGTGAAGATGAGGAGGACGAGTCTGCTGAGGAGACGGTAGAGACCGCCAGTCCAGATCAGGAGGATCCGGATCATCAGATAACAAATACAAGGTTCATATAAGATATGTTGTCAACACATAATACGTTTCTTTGGTACTGAGACAGAAAGATTTGGTTATGTGAGGGAATAACACTGACACACACACAGCTTTGAAGGATTTTTATATTTGAAATTGTTTGTATTATTTCCTTGCAGTGGTCAGTCTGTGGAGAGGCTGCGCAGGAGGCGGAGTCATATAAACCTCAGAGTCTGTCTGTTAAGGGACTCCCAGACCACTGTGCTCACAAAAGGCGGTAAGAGTCCAACAATAAAAGTGAAATGTCCAGTCAGACTGGAGGAGAGCGCAGAATGGGCAGTGTGAGCCGGGGGTGAGCCAGCGTGCTCCAGTCTGAGGCAAGCCTCAGACTGGAGGAGAGCGCAGAATGGGCAGTGTGAGCCGGGGGTGAGCCAGCGTGCTCCAGTCTGAGGCAAGCCTCACATCGGGGATGGAGGTTCCCCCGGCATGATGTAGCCCGTGTCTCGCCCCTTTCTGGCCGGCTTGCTTGAAGACATTGTACTTCTCCACTAGCTGGTAATCTTGTGCTGTTTAACAGCTCAGTGCTGAAGAAAAATGGGAGCCGATAGGCAGGTCTCACCACTGTTTACTCACAGGGTGAGGACGTAAGAGAGGCTCACGCCGCGGGTGAGCCAAGACGAGCTTTATCAGTGCGCGCGTAGGAGTAAACCCAATAGTGATAGCCTTAGAGGGCGAAGCCTGTACGAAGTAGTAACAGCTGGAGCAGTTTGATTATGAGGAGTGGGCCAAAATACCTGTGACAAGTGCAGAAGTCTCATTTATTGCAGTGTCACGTTTGTCCAGGCCAGTTCTCATTAGTTTGTTTTTTTTCAAAAGCAAAGTCGGATTCATCATCAATTTATTTTCAGTAAAGTGAAAACTACTTTTGTCAATTTGTTATTTAAGGGACCATTTTGGGTTTTTCTTTCTTTAACAAAAGTGTACCAGCAATGTTGTCCACGCCTGTAAGTCCTGTAATGAATCCTCCTTCATGAAGGTTATATATGTTTAAAAGGTCCATTTTGCGATCAATTTAGAGGACGTAGTTTGTGCAGCTGTTGAACCGTATTGTGTTCTACAGAGAGGCGTTATTGTTTAACACTGAAAACAAATAATAGTGTCAAACAAAAGCATCATGTGTGGAGAAATGAGGAGACTGTGTGACATGAAACCAACAGAAATGCTTTGTTATATTTTCTGCATTCATTTGGGGTATATTTTGCTGATTCTCTGGATATTCGGTTTATAACTTTTTAATGGAAACTTGTCAGATTGACTTGAAAACCAAATTTGTTCCTTGAACGTTGAGATGATTTTGTTCGCGTTTTAGCGATGAAGTCAGCGATGAAGATCCTGAGGTGTCCTCGAGGCCTGCAGGAGCCCGACTTCCTGAAACTGCTGAAGTCCACCTTCCTTCAACTAAAAGGACAGTTTGATGCCTTCACTGCCGACGCATCCAGGACACTGACGCCACTGAAACTAAAGACACTGACACCAAGAGAGATCCAAAGGTCCATCAAATCCAGAGGCAAAGGAAGATCAGCCCTTTATATC
>NC_060161.1:33344138-33361412 GCF_021292245.1 Micropterus dolomieu
ATTGTTTAACACTGAAAACAAATAATAGTGTCAAACAAAAGCATCATGTGTGGAGAAATGAGGAGACTGTGTGACATGAAACCAACAGAAATGCTTTGTTATATTTTCTGCATTCATTTGGGGTATATTTTGCTGATTCTCTGGATATTCGGTTTATAACTTTTTAATGGAAACTTGTCAGATTGACTTGAAAACCAAATTTGTTCCTTGAACGTTGAGATGATTTTGTTCGCGTTTTAGCGATGAAGTCAGCGATGAAGATCCTGAGGTGTCCTCGAGGCCTGCAGGAGCCCGACTTCCTGAAACTGCTGAAGTCCACCTTCCTTCAACTAAAAGGACAGTTTGATGCCTTCACTGCCGACGCATCCAGGACACTGACGCCACTGAAACTAAAGACACTGACACCAAGAGAGATCCAAAGGTCCATCAAATCCAGAGGCAAAGGAAGATCAGCCCTTTATATCCGAGCACAGGTAGATCCACTTCTTTTACCACTGACCTGTACGTAGTTGAGCGCTGAATCACCGTGCAGCATTGTCCCAATACAATTTGAAATTAAAATAATACATGAGACAAACAAACAAACAGCAAGCAAATTAAATTAATACAATTTAAAAGGAAACAGCCATATTAAAACTATCTAGGATATAAGAAGGCGACGGCCCTGACTGCGCTCTAGGATTTGTTATAACAAACGAAACATGCACACAGCAAGCAAATGAAATGATAAAAAAAAAAACACAATTTAAAAACATCAATTAAAAGGTGCTGGACCTGACAGAGCTCTTAGGGGGGCAGAAGTGAAGTGAATACAGGTTTTCAGTCTGCGTAGCAATGAACATTAACACCATATTTGCAAATTATTTCACCAAGAGGAAGCAACACGCAGAAGAATAGGGCGAAGGACCGATCCCTTGGGCTGCAATGAATAATCTACAAAGTCATGAAAAGTATTGCCAACAAATTAATTATCGATTAGTTCATGACGTCATCGGGCCGCAGGACACCGTCCACTTATCGTTACTGGAGTGAAGCGAACAGTAGAGCTAACAACTTCAGCAGTGGTGTTGACACCTTCACGCTCTTTACTCGGCCAAAGGGGTTGTGGACAGCGGCATTTGCAAAGCTGACCTTTGCTGGTATAGGAGGTCAGCAGTTATGTTGGAGCAGCTCAGAGGATGCATTTAACGTCTGTGTCCAGATGACGAGGACACGTCTCTGTAAGCTCGCTAGCTTAATGTTAAAAAGCCATGTTACATAAAATTATGAGGGTTTTTTTCTATACAATTTCTCTTGATCAATGACTTGTTTCTGGCGTTGAGAGTAGCAAATAATTATTATACACAACGATCCGGTTCATTGGCCCTCTTCCCTCCAAACCTGCGCCTGAGTAATTTGAGGTGGCGGTTAATTCTGCCCGGACTCCGTTAAAAAAGTTAGTTTTGTGAGTTATTGAGTTGAACTGTATAAACTTTGTGATACATAAACGAGTTTCCTGGTTAACAGCAGAGCTGCTGTTTAGACGAGTGCAACACACACTGTTGCATTCACAGTTATTTATTTCTGTGTAAACCTGTTTGGTCCATGACAGGACAGATATTTCTGTTGCTGCAGCAGAAACATTCATTAAAAGATGTATTTTTTCATTTTTAAGTATAAGTCTGGTGATATTCTCACACATGTATCTGTTTCCTGTCTGTGAGCCGGCGGCTGGAGGAGCAGCTGAACTCCCTGCAGAGGACGAGCAGCAAAAGCAGAGTACGTCTCTTTAAAATATTTACTTTTTACTTATGATACGTCACTTACTCGTCACAAACTCCACTTCATTTTAGAGGCAAATATTGTACTTGTTACTCCACTACCTTTTTATTTGATACATTTAGTTCCCAATTACTTTGTTGAATCATAACAAATTCTGATGTATTATTAAAGATTAAGCTACTCAGCAGTATCTAATACTGGTTCCAAATTTACCAGGTGTAACGCACTGTTGTTATCGTTGTACTTTATTGTAAAGTTTGTGATAGATAACTACTGTTAAAAACTCGATATGAGCACCTTCCAGAGAAGCTCTCTTAACAGTGGCCTGCTACCTGCAACGCTCTCGCCAGACGCCGCTCTGCCCCCGGCTCTCCTGGTGAACAAAGCAAGAACATCAATTCCAATTCACTAACATCGTGGCAGGACAGCCGCTCGCCACGCAGCGTGCCAGCTCTTCGTACAGAGGACAAAAGCATAAAAACAAATATTTGGCCGTATGACGTAAATTTAAAAAGATGAAAAACTTAAGAATTGTACTCTGTAATTTTAGTTTATTTTTGTTAGTTTTGCAAAGACCGTGTCGTTCAGTTGTCATTTTTTTGTTTGGAAAGCCTCATTTTTATTTCAGTTAAAGAAAACATTTTTTCACACCTAGTTTTCATTATTTCGTATAACAATAATATCCTTGCTTGTAAGACAGTGTTTTACAGTGTGGTAAAGTACTTAAGTAAAGGATCTGAATACCTCCTGCACCACTGTACCGCTTTAGGAGGTTAAAAAGGAAAAGCTGCACAGACAATATTTTTTTTTTTTCTCAATCCATTGTATTGTTTTTTGTTCAGATCCCGAGGACTCTGGGAGCCCACATATCATATGCCACACTGAGGGAGAGGAGGGTGAAGATGAGGAGGACGAGTCTGCTGATGAGACAGTAGAGACCGGCAGCCTAGATGAGGAGGACCCGGATCCTCAGATAACAAATACAAGGTTCAAATGTGATATGATGTCAACACAAAATACGTTTCTTTGGGACTGAGACAGAAAGATTTGGTTATGTGAGGGAATAACGCTGACACACACACACACACACAGCTTTGAAGAATTTTTATATTTGAAATTGTTTGTATTATTTCCTTGCAGAGGTCAGTCTGAGGAGAGGAAGCGCAGGAGGCGGAGTCATATAAACCTCAGAGTCTGTCTGTTAAGGGACTCCCAGACCACTGTGCTCACAAAAGGCGGTAAGAGTCCAACAATAAGAGAAGTGTCCAGTCAGTATGATCGGAGTTTGCGTTGTCCAGTTTGAGGCACAGCTAGCTAGATCCAAGTCCTGTAATAAATCCTCTTTCAGGGAGTTTATAATGTTCAGCTTGTGTTGATTATTTTGGAGGATGAAGTTTGTGCTGCTGCTGAACTATATTGGTTTCTACAGAGAATTATTATTTTTTAACACTGAAAACAAAACAAAAAAAATGTTGCGTTTTAGCGATGAAGTCAGTGGTGAAGATCCTGAGGTGTCCTCGAGGCCTGCAGGAGTCCGACTTCCTGAACCGTCTGAAGTCCACCTTCCCCCGGGTAACAGGACGGTTTGATGCCTTTACAACCGACGCAACCAGGACACTGACGCCACTGAAACTAAAGACACTGACACCAAGAGAGATCCAAAGGTCCATCAAATCCAGAGGCAAAGGAAGATCAGCCCTTTATATCCGAGAACAGGTAGATCCTCCACTTCTTTTACCACTGACCTTTACAATCAATCAGTCAATTAATCAATTTTAATTCAGCCCAGAATCTCCACGCAGCATTTTCCCAATACACTTTAAAATTAAAATAATACATGGGACAAACCGCAAGCAAATAAATGAACACAATTTAAAATAAATCTTTAATAAATAAAGCTTTATTACCAAGTAGTATTTTACACAAGCGAGAAATTTGCTACGGTGATAAACATAGACATAAACATACAGATGAAATAAATAAATATGAAATAAATATTAAACAGACATACTAAAAACCTCGCTGTTAAAGGGATGCTAGATGGCGATGGTCCTTGTAGGGTAGGCTAAAATGGATTAAACATTAAATGATGTCACTATTATTCCAGAAAGACATTTACTCTCACTCAATCCAGCGCACCAGGTTGCAGTCCAACCTGAAAATTTCTATGAGCTTCTGCACCAATAAATGGGGCCGAATGGTGTTGAAGGCAGATGAAAAATCCACAAACCGCAGTCTGGCATGTTTTTATTTTACCCTCTAAGTGCTTTTATATGCCCGTATATAAGATGGTGTCAATGTCCTTAAGTTAACATAGATTGCATTTTTGATATATTTCTAAACTGGTAAAAACATGTTTCCACAAGCTTTGTGGTGTGCTGCTCAAAACTGAAATTACTGTTGAACCAGACGCCAAGATTCTTTGCAAAAGGCTTTATGTGATTCACTAGGGAACCAGCAGATGGCAGTATTTGCTTTGCCATTTGCTGGGATGACCAGGATCTCTGTTTTGTCAGAGTTTAGCTGGAAGAAATTATTTGACATCCAATTTTTGACTTCACAGAGTCAGTCGGTAAGTGATCTCATCATTGCGACAGTGAGCGCACGAGTACAGATGTCACTTGGTACCACGTTGTTGTTTTTTTTTTTAAATCATTTTATAGGCTACAATACATCATTAACAAGCCGCTAAGCAACACACCTGCTCCCGTGAAAATGGGTCGCGGTTGGAAAAACCACAGTGCTGTGATGTCTCAGTCATTTGCGATGGACGATGGCAGAGTCAATCGGCCAGGCCGTAGTTTTTAATGTCGTCGGTTTTGTTAAATGTCATGTGAAGTGTCGTCACCATACAAAAAAGCTACTTAAGTGGAGCTTTTTAGCATACTGCTCCATAAAGTCAAGAACGAATGTCCATGTGCAAATTTCATGATTTTAAAAGTAAACTCTTGATTTCTTCCAGAAAGCAAAGAATTCCCTGAAGAGCAACGAGCAACTTCCTCCACCGCAGGGAAAAGACTCCATTGACACAGGAAATGATGAGAACAGGCCACATGCAAGGTGAGTTAAAAAGTCTTTCTGAGCTAGCTGTCAATAATACAACCTTTATGCTTAACAGTTAAAAACAGTCAAGGATCAACTCCGCTCTTGGCAGCGTATATTCTGATCGCTCTTCTTCAGAATTTGAGTTAAAAGATAGATTCACCCAATGTGTTCATCTTCAGTAAGCACATTTTGATTGTGCCAAAGATGAAGGTACATTTAATAATGGAACTGCTTTTACTATCTTCAGTCCTGTAGAAAATGTGGAGAACAACGAAGCAGATCATCTGTCCATCTCGAGTGTGCAAGAAGAAGCGGAAACGCAGAAAGACAGCGAGCAACTTGGAACATCAGATGACGTAAGAGCAGTTTCTTCAGCCCATGAAGGGGACAATGGAGACGACGACGACGATGATGATGAGCTGGTGGAAGATGACAGAGATGAAGACTGGAAGCCAGACAAGAATGACAAGGAGCCGAGGGACAGTGAAACTGAACTGAACTCAAAGATGACGAAGAAACGACGATTAGAACATTCAAGAGTCAAAACAAAGAATAGGAAGAAGGTGCAGTCGTCTCTGAAGGCGTCGACCGATAAGAGTGACGCTCCTCTGCCCTGTAAAGTCTGCCGAGCTCTGCACAATTCAATGAAAATATTGATTAAACACGCCTGGAATCATGTGGACGATCCAGAAAGGCTCTGTGGAGTGTGTGGAGAACATCCAGAGTCTGTAGAGGAGCTGAGGAGTCACCTTCAAAGTCACCAGAAAACGCACCGCTGCAACATCTGTGGAAAGTCTTTCCTCACTGTTGTTGGTCTGAATAGGCATGCTGCTGTACACACAGGAGAGAGACCATACAAATGTGATGTCTGCCATAAAGCGTATACGAATAATTTTACTTTGAAGACTCACCGGTGGATGCATGTGGAGGATAAACCACACAAATGTGATGTCTGTAATCAGTCTTTTGCTTTTACACAACAGCTGAGGGTTCACAGCAGGACCCACACAGGTGAGAAGCCTTACACCTGCGATGTGTGCGGTAAATCTGTCGGTGACCTTCGATCTTTATCCAGACACAAGTTAGCTCACACTGGAGAAAAACGATACAGCTGTCAGGTTTGTGGGAAGCGGTTTTTAACTCCTGGAGTAGTAAAGGCACATGAGAAAATTCACACTGAGAGAGAGAGAAAGTACCTCTGTGATATTTGCTGCAAAACGTTCCCCACAGGATGTCAATTAAAGGCTCACCTGAAAAGACACAGCGCGGAGAAGATTATCTGCAGCGAATGCGGTAAAGGATTGTCTTCTCAAGGAGCTCTGACACGACACATGTTAATCCACACTGGAGAGAGACCGTACAAATGCTCAGAGTGTGGAAGAACCTTTAACAGTCTGAGTACTCTCAGAGGCCATCTGACAACCCATTCAGGCGTCAAACGGTTTGTCTGTGGGGTTTGTGGGAAAGCGTGCGCTCGCCAAGAACACCTGAAGGTCCACATGAGGACCCACAACGGAGAGAAACCTTACCAGTGCACCTTCTGCGACAAAGCCTTCACTCAGAGCCACTGTCTGAAAACACATATGAAGAGCCACCAGCGGGAAGAACAGTCAGCAGTGGATGGACTGAAAGACTGATGAGTCTGTTCTTTTTCTACATTTATACATTTTAAACAACGTCAATATAACTTGTTTTCAAGAGTGACTTATTGTTTCATAGCGCTGCAGTGCAGTGTTCTGTAAGCAGAGCCTAAGCTAATGAACCTTGACAGTTAAATCGCAGCCACCTAGCTGAGTTGGGCTTTTAGGGAGTATAAAGTAAAATTGTTTTGGAAAGAGGTGCACTAGATTTGTATTGCAAGACAAAACGAGAGCGTCGTTAATTGTTCTATCACACTTATCTTATTGTCATAAACATAATGCAGCTGAACAATGTGAGTTGGGTATTGTTTGTGAGGATGTGGCACCACGCTACATCACAGATGCGTATGGTCGCAAGTACATGGTGGAAAAAGTACTCTGATGTTTTACGTAAAAGTAGAAATATGAGAGTGGAGAAAAGACCTACATTAAACATTTTGCTCAAGTAAATATTCAAAGGTATTAGCATCAAAATAAAAAACTTATAATTTTGAAGATTTTCATTGTGCATGGAACAGGTTTGCAAAGTGAAAAAGCCCAAAGTCCACCCCAAAGGGAGTTCCCATCTCCCACAGAAAACTCTGCTCTGAACTGTCTGAAAAGAGCTCGTTTGTAGTCCAGGCTTTACTTCCACTTGATGTCACAGGAAAATACGTGTCATAATGCTCACGAGCGACTAGTCTAACACGCCCTCAAAGACACCATTGGAAAAACAGTGAGCTGCAGCACACAGCTCTCCTCTCCCTTCCAAACACTAGCTACCCTCCAGGCAGTCAGTGGACATAAAGTTGTTCCTGTGATGTAGAGACAGAGCTCAGATAAAACTTTATGGATGAAAGATACTTTTGTTACAGATTAATAACTCACCAGTCTGAAACTCTTGCTCCAGTCCTTATTGCCAACCTGGTCGGCAACATGTAGCCTACAGCTGAATCGAAGCTGTTTACCGTCTTTTCGCTGACCTGCCCTTCTCTGCTTCTGATTGGCTAGTAGTCATTAACTAGGAACTACACATGTGCAACTCCCAACAAAGATCATTTAGAGACAGGATGTATCACTCCATAGCTAAAACGAAGCGTTCAACACACAGGGTGAAAAGAGGAGCTGCAGGAATGTGCAGTATGACGAAAAATATGGTGTTTTTTTTTTTTAATTAAAGCATGTAAACCTGTTCTTGTACAACCCCTAAATAGGATTTGGAACCTGAAAATGAGCATAATACCACCTCTTTAAATAAATGTCTGCTAACACAGTCTATCCCCAAATGAGATAACCCAGTGACTGAGCCAATTGCACACAGATGTTTGCAATAAAAGATGTGGTTTCAGCAGTGACATTCCCGGAGAAAATGCTGTATTAAGAGTTAAGTTACTGCTAATGCAATTTTTCCTACTTCTGCAGCTCCACATTAAAAGCTTTTCACTGGTCAAACATGAGTTGGTTTTTATTATGAAGTAGTCACAGGAAAGGCAATGTTTGTTAGTGAGATTAGCTCTGACCACTGTCGTTCATCAGATTCATCTCCTACTAAACTTGTGTTGCTGCTGCTGGGTGGTATTGCCATTTGAGTAAAACACATGATGCACCAAAAGGAAAAGGTAACTCAAGTTGCTGTTAGTAGAGTTGATCTGTGCTATTGGACCACTTGAATTGGCGTGAACCAATAATAGCTTTGCTTTAAAATAACTGTTTATTTATTTAAAAGGGACCGTACATATTAATGGACATCTTAGCTTTTCAGCAATGTAAATATGCCGGAATTAGCCCAAAGGCTATTTGGGTGTGAATGCTGCAAGCATTCGCATCCTATGTTGTTGCTAACCTTTATTATTATTCTTCCATCATTTTGTGCGCTAACTAGTCCCCCAGCTTTTGACATAGAAACTCCGTTCAAACTCCAAGTTGTCCGGCTCAGTGAGGAATGGGGTGCTATTACTTTTGTCATTGATACCTTGAATACTTTCCAAATTATTCAAGGTTTTCCAGGAAAATTCTCCCATTGTAAGTGAATGGAGAGACTGTCAAAATCCTCCTCATACCTACTCCACTTTGAAAGCTCACCAGTTCAGCATACTTTCAGCTACAGACTTGATTTAAACTGTAAATTGGTCACAAGAAGTTAATCTATTAATGGTGTATTCAGCTTTTTGATATGTTTTATGGTTTGTTCACAGTCACTGTCGAAGTTTTATGCTTTTTTGAGCTCTTTTCTGAGTTTATAATGGGTGTGTATTGCGTGAGTTAGAGTGGGTGACATCTATATAGGATAGCTGGTTGCCCAGGTGATGTTAATAAGCAGAGAAAGATCAAAGGGAGACACACGCACACACATACTAGGTCCTGTGTTCCGATTGGTGGACAGACGTTAAGCTATTTCTTGAATGAAGTTAAGCGTACTGCATCCAGAGTACTGCATCTGCTACTACAACCACTAATACTGCACTAATTACCACCACCTGGTACTACAACTAACACACACACACACACACACACACACACACACACACACACACACACACTGTTCTCTTCATCATCTCTTAAGTCTTATATTCCACCTGCGTCTCTGTCTCACAGTCCGTCTCAGTCTTATTGTCCACCTGTCTCTCTGTCTCACAGTCCGTCTCACAGTCTTATAGTCCACCTGCATCTCTGTCTCACAGTCAATCTCAGTCTTATAGTCCACCTGTGTCTCTGTCTCACAGTCCTTCTCACAGTCTTATAGTCCACCTGTGTCTCTGTCTCACAGTCCGTCTCACAGTCTTATAGTCCACCTGTCTCTCTGTCTCACAGTCCGTCTCACAGTCTTATAGTCCACCTGTGTCTCTGTCTCACAGTCCGTCTCACAGTCTTATAGTCCACCTGTCTCTCTGTCTCACAGTCTTATAGTCCACCTGTGTCTCTGTCTCTCAGTCCATCTCACTTACTTAATGATGTCATACAGAGCCGGTTATGGTAATTTGCCTACAACCTCAATATTGTCCAGCTGCACGTCCCTCGCTTGCACCACATCCCCTTGAGCTACTGTCCGCAGCCGAACCGTTCTCAGCCTGGCAACTCCTACACTCAGTATGTCTTTACCACTCGGCAGCAAAATCATCCTGCTTCAGGATCTTGGCCAATCAGAACCCAGTGGACTTTTGGATGGGTGGGGGGTCTTAAAGAGACAGGAGCATCTATAGCTCATTTCAGACAGACTGAAATGAAAGCTTGCATTCTGGGGCTGTAACCCAGAAATTTATTTTTGAAAACTTTTAATCATTCAAACTGATACAAAGTTTAAGGTTAGCAATCCAGTTTAGTGTCAGCCTTCAACAGCCAACGTTCACACCACAATTTCTCCAGAAATTGCACTGTCTTGTTAACATCTGTAGTCCCCCGTCCGGTCATCACAGTATAAGGTAACACAGCTAAACATTGAAATTGGATACGATACAACACAATTTAAGAGACGCCACAATTTTCAACAACATATTATAAAAGACACCACAGTTTAGCAGACAGGGTTATGTAATTTAAGGTGCTGTTTATGCCGTAAAGTGCCATTCTATGAAATAATGAAACCATGAAATGCGTTTTTTAAAACCAGAATGATTTAGCTAATTTATTGTTCAATGGGTGGCATGAAAAAGTCAACTTACCAGCAGAACACATGATTATAGTGTATTACAGGGGAATATAATGCATGGAAAAGCAGAGATATCTTTAAATGTCTGGTGTGAATCACTCTCCTGAGGTTATGCCAGAGCATCTCAATCTGGTCAAGGTCAGGACTCTGGCTGGGCCACTCCAGAAGGTGTATTGCTGCTGAAGCCATTCTGTTGTTCATTTACTTATGTGCTTTGTCGTTGTCCTGTTGCATCACCCATCCTCTGTTCAGCTTTTATTGGCGGACAGATGGCCTTACATTCTCCTGAAAACTTTCCTCATGGAATTAATTTTTCCATTCATGATAGCAACCCTTTCAGGCCCTGAGGCAGCGAAGCAGCCCCAAACCATGATTCCCCCTCCCTTATACGGTACACCTTGCTAGAACCAGGTTGGACCCCCTTTTACCTACAGAAATGCCTTAATTCGTCGTGGCATACTTTCAACAAGGTGTTGGTAACATTCCTCAGAGACTTTGGTCCATATTGACATGATAGCATCGTGCAGTTGCTGGAGATTTGTCGGCTGTACATCTATGATGTGAATCTTATGTTCCACTACATCCCAAAGATGATCTGTTGGATTGAGATCTGTTGAGTGAACTCATTGTCATGTTCAAGAAACTACAGATGATTTGAGCTTTGTGACATGGTGCATTAGCCTGTTGGAAGTAGCGATCAGAAGATGAGTACACTGTGGTCATAAAGGGATGGACATGGTCAGCAACAATACTCAGGGAGGCTGTCATGTTTAAAAGATGCTCAGTTGGTACTAAGGGGCCCAAAGTGTGTCAAGAAAATAGCCCTCACACCATTACACCACCACCACCACCAGCCTGAACAGTTGATCCAAGGCAGGATGGACCCTGGCTTTCATGTTATTTAGGCCAAATTCTGACCCTACCATCTGAATGTCGCGGCTAAAATCGAGACTCATCAGCCCAGGTAACATTTTTCCTTCTTCTGCTGTCCAGTTTTAGTGAGCCTGTGTGAATTGTAGCTTCAGTTTCCTGTTCTTAGCTAACAGGAGTGGCACCCGGTGTGATCTTCTGCTGCTGTAGCCCATCTGCTTCAAGGTTCAACATGTTGTGCGTTCAGAGATGGTGTTCTGCATACCTTGGTTGGAACGAGTGGTTATTTGAGTTACTGTTGCCTTTCTGTCAACTCAAACCTGTCTGCCCATTCACCTCTGACCTCTGACATCAACAAGGCATTTTCGTCCACACAGCTGCAGCTCACTGGATATTTTCCGGACTATTCTCTGTAAACCCTAGAGATGGCTGTGCCTGAAAATCCCAGTAGATCAGCAGTTTCTGAAATACTCAGACCAGCTCGTCTGGCACTATCAACCATTCCATGTTCATAGTCACTTAAATCCCCTTTCTTTCGCATTCTGATGCTCAGTTTGAGCTGACGCTCTAGGATCCTTCTTAACCTCACTGAGCATACTGCACTGTGCTCCTGTAGTTTAGAGGGCAGGGCATCTCTAACCAACAATTCCAATCTCGTGTCAATGATTGGTCTCCATGTTGGCTGACTCCTGACTCCAATTACCTTTTGAGAAGTCATTAGCCTAGGGATTCACATACTTTTCCCACTCTGCACTGTGAATGTTCCCTGCTACCTGTTTGTACTAATCTATTCTTTCACCCATATTCTTTGTCTTTATAATTGGTATCTTCATAATAATAAACAACAGCTGTTTCGTGTGTAGGTTTGTGTCGTTTCACATTTCATGTGTGTTTTCTTGACAAAATGTGGTTTGGAGACCAGCGTCAGCTTTCAGACTCCTGTCAGAAGACAGCAAGTTGTGTAGTGTGAACAGCACGGCCATCACCCGATGCTGAAAGTCGTGTATTCTGCACAAGCTTTTAGATGAAGATCAGATCACATTTTATGACCAATTTATGCAGAAATCCGGGTAATTCCAACACTTTCACGTACTTTTTCTTGTGCTTGTATGTGTTACCAATAATTGTAGATGACTGCATGTGTACAGTAGATGGACTATTTACAGAATGGAACATTTGAAATAAAGATATGTGTTAACATAACGAAGTTATACACGCAGAACTATTTCTAACACCAAAAGAATTATTTTAATAAAGAGCTTGTAGTTTCAGTAAGTGTATGTGTAAGTTAAATAGTGTAATGACAAAAGTTTTTTAACAAAGCACATGGATGGTATAAATGTGATTGATGATTTCTGCAGTCAACATTGTTGGTGCGTTTTATGCAATGTGTGTATATTTTACCTGGTACATGGCTACAGCTCCAGGACAAGATCAACTATGTTATGTTATGTTATGTTGTGAACAAACAGTGTGGATTTGTGCATTTTATATCAAATAATTTGGAGACTCAAATTATTTTTCTCTCTCTCTGAGATAAAGAGGTGGTGCTATTTGCCATATAATGTTTAATAATTTGATAAATAATATTTTTATAGATGTTGGTTGAGATATTAGGTCATCATCATCATGCAGATGATGGGGCTATAAGGAAAAGAGTGAAAAACATTATACATGTGACTACTAGCATTCAGAGTGCTGTACTGAAGGTTGAAAGATGGTCAAATAATTTGGGATTTAAGAGTCATGCAATATGTTTTTTTTACCAGGAAAAGGAATATTGAATAATGTGCAGCTTAAATTGTACAAAGTAGGGAAAGGGTAAAAGAGTTCAAGTATGGTTTTATGAATGAAATGTGTATGGAGGAATCACAAACAGGTTGAAACAAAATGTAAAAAGGTACTAACTCTCATGAGATCCGTTTCTGGTTATCAATGGGGAGCAGATAAAAGGAGCAGCAGCCAAGAGTGTGTTAGAAAAACTAAACTGAAAACAGTTCAGAGCTCTAAGACTCAGTATAGGTGCAGTTAAAACAACCCCTACTAATGCACTGTTACCATTATATTGAAGACGTTCAAAGTTGGCACTGGTATATTGGCTTAAGTTACAGAGATCTGGAGAGGAACAGCCAGTGGCAAAGGTTATGTGTGATTGTTAGGAATATTCACAACAACTGAAAGGTAAATATTTGGTTGGAATACTAATGCAGTAGCAGAAGGATACAGATTAAACAGGTTAGATTATGGACTAAATGCTGTCCTCCGAGGATATTTCCTGTGCCCAAAGTGGACTTTAAGAGAAGAAGAGAGAATGGAGTCAAAGGAATGTGAATACTATAGGACATTTGGTTCAAGATTATGTGAAGAGGAATTATTATATGCTAATATTTACAGATGGATTGAAAGATCCAGGGAGTGGACAGGAGCGTAAGAACAGGAGCATTCCTGAGATTGATCGTTCCCTTTAAAAGCAGCGCCGAAATGATTAGTTGATTATTCGATTTGTCGGTCAAATGAAAATTATTTTGATAATCAATTAATCACTTCAGGTGCTGGTTTCATCTTCTTAAATTGAGGAATTGCTGCGATTCTTTTTCATTTATGATAGTAAATGAAGAGTCTTTGGGTTTTGGACTGTTGGTTGGATCAAAGAAGCAATTTGAAGATGTCACTTTGGGCTCTGGAAAAATTGTGATGAGCATTTTTCACAATTTCTTTACATTTTATAGACGATTAGCCGATTAATCATGAAAATAGTCAGCAGATTAGTCGATAATGAAAATAATTGTTGGTTGCAGCCCTATTTAAAAGCCAGGTGGCGTGTTGCTATTATAATAGCAGATAAATGGCGGATTATAAAAAACATCAATTGACTGTTTCAATGGCAGACTCACAGCAGAGTTGTGGAAATGGACAGAAGTGTGGACATAACATAAAAAAACATCTCTGATCATGAAGCCTGTGTTACTCTGCTGCTCTGTGGTTTATCAGTGAAGTGTCTGAACTCCACTGCAGACTCGAGTCTGTTAACAGACACTGTCTCCTCTGTGAAACGTCTGGATCCTCACTGCGCTGCGTCGTTTTAAACTATGATGAACCAGTCGACGGTCACATCTCTGGTTCCTTTATTTTGTGTTTTATTCCTGAATGAGTGTTTTATTTAACGATTTACTTTCATGATTAGAGAGGCTGATCGTAATCATAGTCACAGTTTCATTGTATGAACCTGGACTGTGTGTGAGAAGAACAGAGAACATTGGATCTTGAATGATCCTGTCGTGTCAGGATATTTTTATAATCACTGAAGTTAAGCTGAAAGAACAGTATTATTTGGACCGATGAATGTAAGATCAACCTATACCGGAATGACATAACACAGCTCACGATCCAAAGCATACCACATCATCTGTAAAACATGGTGGAGTGGTCATGCATGGCTTCCAATGGCACTGGTGTCTGCTGATGATGTGACAGAAGACAGAAGCAGTCGGATGAATTCTGAAGTGTGTAGGAATATATTATCCGCTCAGATTCAGCTAAATTGATTGGACAGCACTTCACTGTACAGATGGACAAGAACCCAAAACATACTGAAAAAGCAATGATCACAAAGGAGGAAACCCACCGTTTGATAATGTACATGGGTTTCAGACTTATTACATTTGAGCCCCTGAAATAAGGGAACTGTGTATAAAAATGGTTACAATTCCTAAAAATTTCATATGATATTTATGTTCAACCCCTTAAATTAAAGCTGAAAGTCTGCACTTCAATCAGCTGTTTCATTTCAAATCCATTGTGGTGGCTTAAGGAGCCAAAATTATGAAAACTGTGTCACTGTCCAAATATTTCCGGACCTAACTGTATAACTTCCACAATAAGGCATAACTATGAAGTAATATAGTTGGAAAGCCTGTTTTCTTCTGAGTTAACATATCCAAACATGTCGATTTGTTTTGTAGTAGTATAAAAGAAACGATGCACTAACGCCAGACTCATATATTTTGAAAGCTGGACATTTTCTCAAAATTACAATTTAGCTTATAATCGAAACCATAAACCTCTGGATTTGTTAACAGCTACCAAATTTCACATACTGATTCCTCCGAGAAAAAGCCGGTCATTGTTGGGAATAAAAATGGTTTCTGCTGATATGAGAGGCCTTTATTTTAGAAAATATTGTCTTATTTGTACAATTTATTCCCAGGTGGTGACTGGCCAACCGACACTAACCCGGCCACACAGGTAGTGTCCTGAACAAATTTGAGTCACTTGTTGATTGTTTTGTGGTGCAGTGGATACACTTTTTTGTGGCTGTGTGCTGAACAAGGATTCTAGAGGAAAGTATGAGTACTTTCTTGATTGATTATTTCAATTAAATATGGAATTTTTCTGTTCATTCAAATGTAATTGCTAATAATTCTTATATTTTGTGTTTTAGATGGTGATTCTGCCAAAATGGTGTCTGAGTTTGGGCTGAAAAACTTTTTTGTAGAAAGGTAAGTGTTAAATCTGGTTAAAGCTTTGTTTGAATATTGGTTGTTTTCCAAATTTGGTGTGTATGTTAGTAACAGCTTGAGTTTGTTTTTCTAGGGTTTACCAACGCTGTGTGCCTTGGGGATGAGTATCACATTGAGAATATCAGGGCCTTTGTGTATCCAGGCACAAATGTCTCAGAGAGTTTGGTTCAGCACTTTTGTCGTCATAAATATTTGTCAAGTGGCTGTATAATAATAAAAATCTTTGTATTGTGTTTTGTGTTTTGTCATTTGATTTGTGTCCTTTTTGGGTTAATTTTGCATTACGGAGAGTACAAGTTTTATAATACATTAGTGCTTATATAATATTGTGATTGTGTTCCTTAATGAAATATATTAGATGTGTATTGTAGCTTCTCAAAACTCTCAGCAGTTTCTAATAATAGAAGGCAACAAATAAAGGCTGGTTTAAAATACGATGGTTGATAATCTCGGGTTACTGTCACATATACACATACACTGAACTTTGCAGTTTTTTTTTTTACTCAGCCTCATTTCTCTCATGCTGCGGCCTTCACGTTTTTGTAAAGAATATACGCATATTTTGCAAAAACGTATATACCCAGCTAGTCAAACAGTGTTGCTAATTGGCCGGTGGCAAAGTTAGTGTGAAAACACCCACATGTACTTTAATGACTTAATAATAATAATAATAACAATAATAATAATAATAATAATAATCTTTATTTGAAGAGCACTTTTCAAAAACAAGTTACAAAGTGCTTTAACAAGTGTAAAGACAATAATACAAAAACAATACAAGATAAAAGCATGAAAAACTAAATACACGTTTAAGATAAATATAATATTAGTAAAATACAATAAAATAAAAGGGATAAAATAAAGTCAAATAAGATCGGGAAAGGCTCTCCTATAAAAGTATGTTTTAAGAAGGGACTTAAAAGAGTTCACTGATTCACTCATTTCCTCGGGCAGGCTGTTCCAGAGCCTCGGGGCCCTTACAGCAAACGCTCTGTCCCCTTTAGTTTTCAGTCGAGACTCTGGAACAGACAACAGACCTCTGCCCGAGGATCTCAAGGTACGTGCTGGTGCTTATGGGACTAAAAGTTCAGAAATATAACAAGGCGAGAGGCCATGAAGAGCTTTAAAAGTGATCAATAGAATTTTAAAGTCAATTCTAAAACATACTGGGAGCCAGTGTAATGAAGCTAAAATAGGAGTAATGTGGTCATATTTGTTTGTTCTGGTTAAAAGCCTGGCAGCTGAGTTCTGGACAGTCTGGAGTCGATCAATAGATTTTTGGGTTAAACAGGTGAAAAGGCTGTTGCAATAATCCAGGTGTGATGAGATGAAGGCGTGTAAAATGGTCTCGGTGTCCTTAAAAGTTAACATAGATCGATTTTTTTCTATATTTCTAAGTTGATAAAAACATGATTGAACAAGCTTTGTGGTGTGCTGCTCGAAATTTAAACACCAAGGTTCTTTGCCACAAGCTTAATGTGATTTACTAGGGAACCAGCAGATGGCAGTATTTGTTTTGCCATCTGCTGGGACCCAATGACAAGGATTTCTGTTTTGTCTGAGTTCAGCTGGAGGAAATTATTTGACATCCATTTTTTAACTTCACAAAGGCAGTTGTTAAGTGAACTCAGCATTCCAGGGTCTGTGGATCTGACGGGCAAGTATATTTGTATGTCATCAGCATAAATATGAAAAGAAATGCCATGTTTATGGATAATATGTCCAAGGGGAAGCAGATACAAGGAAAACAAAATGGGTCCTAAGACCGACCCCTGAGGCACACCATATTTAACTGGACAGAACGAGGAGACAT
>NC_060161.1:33361432-33362372 GCF_021292245.1 Micropterus dolomieu
GAGTTCACTGACTCAGCCGACCTGATTTCCTCGGGCAGGCTGTTCCAGAGCCTCGGGGCCCCGACAGCAAACGCTCTGTCCCCTTTAGTTTTCAGTCGAGACTCTGGAACAGACAACAGACCTCTGCCCGAGGATCTCAAGGTACGTGCTGGTGCGTATGGGACTAAAAGTTCAGAAATATAACAAGGCGAGAGGCCATGAAGAGCTTTAAAAGTGATCAATAGAATTTTAAAGTCAATTCTAAAACATACTGGGAGCCAGTGTAATGAAGCTAAAATAGGAGTAATGTGGTCATATTTCTTTGTTCTGGTTAAAAGCCTGGCAGCTGAGTTCTGGACAGTCTGGAGTCGATCAATAGATTTTTGGGTTAAACAGGTGAAATTCCATTCCAGGGTCTGTGGATCTGACGGGCAAGTACATTTGTGTGTCATCAGCATAAATATGAAAAGAAATGCCATGTTTATGGATAATATGTCCAAGGGGAAGCAGATACAAGGAAAACAAAATGGGTCCTAAGACCGACCCCTGAGGCACACCATATTTAACTGGACAGAACGAGGAGACATAGTTGTTTACAGACACGCAAAACTTCCTATTTGACAGGTAGGATGAAAACCATTCTAGGGCAGTACCAGAGATCCCCACCCAGTGCCTCAGTCTGTCTAACATGATGTTGTGATCAATGCTGTCAAAAGCAGCGCTAAGGTCCAGGAGTACCAGGACTGAGCACATACCTTCATCAGCAGACATTAAAAGGTCATTGGTGACTTTAAGCAGTCTCAGTGCTGTGGTACTTCCTGAAACCAGACTGAAACTTTTCAAATATTTTGTTATTTTCCAGCACAGTGAGCAGCTGTTTGGACACAATTCTTTCTAGAATCTTTGCAATAAAAGGCAGTTTTGAAATTGGTTTAAAATTATGTGGGAGGGAGGGATCTAA
>NC_060161.1:33362392-33392053 GCF_021292245.1 Micropterus dolomieu
TGGCAGCTGAGTTCTGGACAGTCTGGAGTCGATCAATAGATTTTTGGGTTAAACAGGTGAAAAGGCTGTTGCAATAATCCAGGCGTGATGAGATGAAGGCGTGTAAAATGGTCTCGGTATCCTTAAAAGTTAACATAGATCGAATTTTAGCTATATTTCTAAGTTGATAAAAACATGATTGAACAAGCTTTGTGGTGTGCTGCTCGAAATTTAAATTACTATCAAACCAAACACCTAGGTTCTTTGCCACAGGCTTAATGTGATTTACTAGGGAACCAGCAGATGTCAATATTTGATTTGCCATCTGCTGGGACCCGATGACCAAGATTTCTGTTTTGTCTGAGTTCAGTTGGAGGAAATTATTTGACATCCATATTTTAACTTCACAAAGGCAGCTGTTAAGTGAACTCAGCATTCCAGGGTCTGTGGATCTGACGGGCAAGTATATTTGTGTGTCATCAGCATAAATATGAAAAGAAATGCCATGTTTATGGATAATATGTCCAAGGGGAAGCAATCACACAGTTGGACTTAAGTGACTTAATGACTTTTAGTTATTTATCATTCTTATAAGGTATGTATTTTATCCATGTTTTATTATGTTGTCTTGTCATATTATATGTCACCACCAGGGGAAGTGCAATTGTAATTTCGGCAATTATTATTATTATTATTATCGAAAATTATTTACACATCCATACGAGAGACAATTAGGCCTTTTTAGATGCTCACATAAAGTTGATAGCACCTGTAGCCAAGCTCCAGAAGAGTAAACTAAATTCATAAACATAGGAGGCCCTAGTAAAGAAAGAAAACTCGATATATAAACACAAAGGGGCCCTTGCAAGAAGGCTGCAACTCTGAAGGTCAGCATGTGATGCAGCACACAAACCTGCGTGCATGTGTTTATGTTGACCAACTGTGTGATTGGTTCATGCACTTTTCACTAATATCAAGATGATGTCTTATTTCTGAAGTCACATTTCAGTCTTATACCATTTAGAGGTGTTGTAGGGTAGAATACACTATTGTTTTAATATTGAATATGTGCGGAGGTGGAAAAGGTGGGTCTTACCATAGGACCCACAAGAGGAGGAGCGAGACAGGACATAATAACTAATCTAACACGGAGTTTAGGGAGTCTGCCCCCGGGACCAGCTCGGATTCGTATGTATTTGTTGTATTTCTTTCTTTGATTGAAATTATCACTAAACTTGAGTTAATTTGAACTTTACTCTGTGTCTCGTTGAAAACAATACAGTTTATATTGAAAGGACAACAGTTCATCTAAATCTAAGTTACAGTTACATCCAAGAGAATAAAGTATGAGAGTGAGGGCCCTTTAGGCTTCTGGCTCGGTCTTTTTATCTCGCACATGACAACAAATGAAACATTTACAATATCTTCCGAAGAGTCGACAGCTGTGACGACAATACGGAACTGAATTAAAAGCTCTAAATTACTTTCAGCATCAGTCGAGATTAAGATGGATAACAACGTGAGGAATATCACACTACTTATGAAAAATTTAATTTTAACATGAAAGACTTGTCAGGAATCAAGCCAGCTTTTTATGCATGTTAATTGGAATGTAAATGTTAAAAACAAAAAAGCTGACAAGACTTTTAAGTTATTAAACTATTATAATACAATTTAACACAATCACTGACCGTGTAAATTGCAAATGTCCATCATTCTGTTAGTTTATGTTTTTACTTTTGTTGATCATCTTTTTTTGTTGTTTTATTTTCTGTTATCTGTGTCTTTGTATTTGAATATGTGTACAATAAAACATGTTTAAAAAAAATATATACCTTAAACTGTAATAACTGGACCTTCCGAGAGGCTTTCCTCTTTAGTTTATGTTTCTAGTCGGACTGCATTTTGTGCTTGCACCAGTTCTGCGGGGGGCAACATCCGCTCCAAACATTCCCGCGAATTTCTGCCGGTAACAACGGCTCCGTGCGGTGCTGAGCTGGACCCGCACTAACAACATGGAGCCTGGGGCCCCGGACATCAGGAACATGTCTACCGCGGAGATCCTGAGAGGGATCGTCGCAGAGAAACTGACAACAGCCGCGCAGGAAATCGTAGCGGTTGTGGAGAGAACCGTAGCCGGGTACGAGGAGGAGGCTTCGGGTCTGAGGCAGGAGATCGACCGGCAGAGGAGGCAGCTGGAGGCGGTGCTGCAGCTTGAGATCAAACTAGAGCCAGCAGGTAGGTGTTACACTGGATTTCTTTGTGAGTTGAGTAGTTATTGTTTTCACCCCGAAGAGAAAACGCAGCTAGTGACGAACTCCGTTTACAAAAATCTTGATTTAATGTTGATTCGCTGACGGTGAAACTGATCGACGTCTAAAGACAAAGCAAAACAACTGTTTTTATCACTTATCAATTCGGCGTACATTCAAACTCACTGTCCACTATGAAACTTGGGTACTGAAACAAAGTTGTCATGTATTTAATGGGACATTCAGTGGTAGAAATTGCTCTGTTGTGGTACTTTACTTGAGTTACTTTCCACATTCAGGTTAATATTATAATGTAACAACTAAATTAATGTTTATGTTAATTTAATTGTGTTTTAGCAAATCAAGTCTTCAGTTTTTAATAAGAAAAACAGGATTCTGATGTGATTATGTGGTTATCACTGATTAAAAATCAAACCCTGCTTGTTTGTTATACAGATGACCAGTTTCCTGTCTGTGGGCCGGCTGCTGGAGGAGGTCAACTCCCTGCAGAGGAGGCGCAGCATAAAAATTACCAGAGTACGTCTTTAAATCAACTTTAAAAGTAGTTAACAAAGTTCGTTCCAGTCAGCGTTGTTAGTTTTCTGACACCCAACACTCTTTTTTTAGAAAAGAGGCTTGAATCAAACCTTTTTCATTCAGCTGGTTTGCTTCAAAAACTTTATTTATATATTTATTGATGCATTGAATTGAATTGAACAACAGCATGCAAAATAAGTGTCAGCAGCTTTCTTTGGTCTGGAGTGTAGCTGCTTTAATGGTCAGAGTAGTCAGAGATTTTGGTGATAAAATCTGTGAAAGTGGAGGACATAAACACTGGACTTTGACCCAGTGGAAAATAGTAAAGCTGCACACGTCAGTTAAAATAGTGTAAATATTTAAGGCACTTTATGTTTATCTGAATGAGTCAGAATTTTGATTTGACTCCAAAACCTCCAAATATGTTCTCGGAAAAACATTTAAAAAATACGTCTCAATCTAAAGTGCCAAACACAAGTTAAACTTGCCGATTATATTAATAACTTAACAGTAAACATAAGAGTTAAGCTGCCACTGTGGTGAATCACTCAGTGTGAGGATTTTACCTCTCAGGAGACATACAAGCTGCCCATTCTTGTGGAGGTTGTCAGAACTGCCTGCAGACACTACTCGGGGCTAAATAAAGCCCCCACACTCATGCCTTTTTTTGTGTAAAGCTAAAAATAATTTTACTGTTTTCATTTACAAATAATTCTTCTAAAAAGACTTGTGCTTAAATGTTTTAGGTCTTTATGAAGGACATAAAATGTGATCATGTGGGTTATTGTATTATAACTTTGAGCTGTAATGATAAATCGTTTAGTTGTTAAGTATTAAATTATTTGCCAACTATTTTGATAATCGATTAAATCATTATAAAGAAAAAAACTCAAACTTCTGTGACTTCAGCTTCTTAAATGTGAATATTTCCTGGTTTCTTTGCTCCTCTGTGATGTAAACCTAATATCTTTAGGTAGCAGACAAAACAAGACGTTTAAGGAGGTCCTCTCAGGCTTTGGGAAACACTGACTGACATTTGTCTCTTTTAGACAAAACAACTAATCGAGAAAATAATCTACAGATTAATCAACAATGAAAATAATCGTTAGTTGCAGCCCTGTTATAATGCATCAAGTACGTGTGTGTCTTTTTGTGGTATATAACATAATGGACCCGGTTTATTATTGAAGATATATAAATTCATGTAAATAAAGAAAAATTTATTTGTTGGTGCTGAATAACCTCTGATTTCACTGTTTCTCCTCAACTAAACCAAATGTGCACCCTCTGTAATCAATATGAAGGCGATTATAGTGTGAATTCTGACCGGCTGTTTGTGTGTCCAGGTATGGGAGACAGTGGGAGCATGGGTCTCCAGTGCTACACTGAGGCACACATGGAGGAAGATGAGGAGGAGGATCAGGATCAGGAACATCTCTCAGAACCGGATAATGAAGAAGCTTCAAGGTTAAAAGTCACAATCGTGCAGTTATCTCTTATTTCAGAGTGCTTTTGTTCTGTTTTTCCTAGTTGGGTCAAAGGGGAACCTGGACATAACACTGACACAGCATGCTGTAACTGCATAGTATGACTCCAAGTTCAGAGGAGCATTATGAACCTCAGATCGCCCAAAACGACAATCAAATATAAATACAAATATCAAAGCTTAACTTCCACAACAAAAACAACATTTAAAACCAGTGAAGAGATGTGTTCTTTGTGCGTAGACAACCGAGTTATCCAGATCAACAAACATCAAACCGCTTTCAAAGACCCAAATTGTCTGGACAAGAATGAACTGGATCAGTTTAACTGGATAGCAGACTGGATTAGTTAAACCACATTTGAAGAACAGTACCCAGGACCTGACCTCCAGACAGGTCTTTAACTGTAGCCGTGTGATGGTCAATTCAGATTGTCATACAATATGTTTCAACAAAAATGAAAACATTATCATAACTTTTGCACTAGATTTTACAATGTTGTACGGCTGCCCAGGTTTGTGGCTCACCCTCCGGTTAGACCAGTCAGTCATAATATAACACCACCATGTTTTTATTTTTTAGGTCATTGACTCCCACACTTCAGTCTGACAGGAGGGCTGGCAGACCTCAGATAAGTGAATCACAGGACCACGTAGACCTCAGGATCTGCATCCTGGAGGACTCTCGGATCAAAGTGCTCTCAGTCCACAGTAAGTTTAAAGCACATCCGATCTGCAGTGAAAACACAGTGAGTGTGTTTACATGCATATCTTAGTTACGATGTTACGGTGTTTTGGAGTATCCTGGTTATGATCTGGTGTTTAGGAGTATCCTGGTAACTTTAAGAAGAAAAAAAATTTACCTTTATTTTACCATTTACCATGTTAATTCAGACCCGGTTCTTATTTACATTAACGGCATGGCAGGCGACAAAGGCCTCCTGTATGGAAAGGGTAATGGGATTAAATAAAGTAACAAACAACAGACAAGACGATGCAGGACAGAAACAAAGAAACCAAATGAGCAAATTATTAAACACAGGCAACAAGATTCATGACAACATACTAAGACATAAGATAATCTACAGAGAGTAGATTATAGAACAGATTGCACTATAGTTAAATAAAATGATCAAGACAGTAGCAGGGCAACATAACAACAGCATTTAACGGTTTCTGAAAATGAGTTGGTTGATTTTGCTTTTAAAAGTGGCAGTGGTGACTAGAGAGTTTTATTGTTTCTTGTATTCACATCTGATTGTTGGGCACGGCGAACTGAAAGGCAGTGGGACCTAGTGATGTGTTAGATGTAGGGATTTGTAACCAGACATGAATCGAAGAGTGGCTGCTGTAGGTGACGGAGGAGGGATGAAGTAGAAATTAGGAGTTAGACCCAAGAGAGTTTTGTTGTAGCTTGGTGATGTGATGAGAGTAAGAGAGTGCACTGTCTAGCCAAACTCCCAAATATTTGTATGTGTTTACTTACTCTAATTCCACTCCCTCAACTATGGTGATTACACCAAGGTGGGAGGGAGTGTTCTTCCTACGAACTCGCATTATCTTTGTTTAAGAGGTGTTAAGGACAAGGTGAAGGGCAGAGAAAGCTTAATGTATACAATGGAAAGATTGTTGTAAAGTGCTTAAAACCTGTTATGGGGAGGAGCGAATATCCACTTCTATGCAGATGATACAATATAAAATGGTATCATCTGCATAGAGGTGGCTAAGTGAGCAACCTGCACTTGTATGTCATTCATGCAATGAGAAAAGTGTTTTGAGCCTTGTGGTACTCCCTTGGCGACAGTTAGGGGCTTAGACAGTAGGTGTTTTGACCTTACACTTTGGACTTTATTAGTGAGGTAATTGGTTACGATCAGTTGTTTCGGAGTATCCTGGTCACTATTAGTTGCTTTGGGATTGCTTTTCATATAATTCTAAATGGCAGATTGTTTTGAAATTGTGGTTAGTGTCAGCAGTATAGTGTTCAGCAATGTGCCCCCCTTGGTCATACTTTTTGGGCAGTTGACTGATTTCCTGCATTCACATAGTTGCAAGTGTCTGTGCAGCCTCAAATTTATGACCAATGGAAACACAAGTTTTGAGATTTAAGTACCACTTGTTTCTCAAAACGGTACTTAAGAGCGGTACTGGAGTATACAGTATGTTCGTTTGTTTCTTTTCCATTATACTGATAGGACGTCTTTAAATACATTTTGTGGACCTGAAATAAGAGAAAATTCATCAATGTTTCAGTGTATCAGAAGTACCCGGTGCATGAGATGAGATGTCCTCGTGGCCTGCAGGAGGCGGACTTCCTGGACCTGCTGAGGTCGACCTTCCCTCAGCTGGCCGCTCATAAACCTTTTGATGTCTTCATATGTCAAAAAAACAAAAAACTCCAGCCTCTGAAAGTAAAGACGCTGACACCAGAGGAGATCTGCCAGAGCATCAGTTTTACTGGTAGATCAGCCATCTACATCCGCCTGAAGGTACTTTGTTTGATTTGTGAAGACTTTGTTTTGTGCTGCCTGCAGAAGAGCTAATTTACTAGTTTGGCCTCCACAACCCAACTGAACTTTTTTTTTCTTGAGTAATCACTTGAACAATTAAGAGATTAGCAGCTGATTAATCTTTAGTCGATCAACCAATAAATAAGCTGAATAATAGTTTCAGCTTTAGTTCTATCTTTGTCTGTAGTACAGTAGTTCAGGAAGTTCTCACTGATGTTCTTAATCTTGGCCTTGTCTTTTTTTCAGTGCTCTTCTTTTCTTTGTCATGTTTGCTTTTTCATTCTGATGTTTATAAGTTTCTGTTAGAGATGTGTGTTATTTATGTTTTGTGGAGGTTAAGGAACTTTGTTTAGGGGGTGTTTTTATTTGAGTTGCTTTTTATGTATTTGATTACATTTAATAAATTATGTTTGGTTTATGTTTGTGACATTTTCCTAAAGAGCACGTCATTTGAGAACCAAGCTGAGGAACTAACGTCCACTGATGAAGAGTTTCATCCATCACATAGAAACGATGTTGCTGCTCATTCTCCATCCACTCCTGATCAAACCAGGTAACGCACAACAACACAACATGACTGTTGCTGTAAATAAGATACAAAACTCAGAGTGGTTAGCAGTTCTATATGATTCAAAAATAAAAATCGTAACACACCAGTAGAGATACATGGTTGGCCAAACTACAGACAACACCTTAAATTATTATTTCTTCATTAACCTGCTTACAACCTCCATCTTTCAGTTTATTGTCGCCTAGAGTTCAGTCTGACAGGAGTAGGTCCAGCAGACCTCAGATCAATGTACCCCAGAACCTCATAGATCTCAGGATCTGCATCCTGGACTCTCATATCGATGTACTTTCATCCAGAGGTAAGTTTAATCAGTCAGTCAATAAAACTATGTCAAGAATTAAACCAGTATAACATTTAGAGTGGAGTTTTGTGTTGTCAACAAGTGGCCCCTGCCTTTAGTCACCAGCCAGCCTCCAGGTGAATACTGTCTGTGTGTTTCAGTATATAAGAAGTACCCGGTGCTGCTGCTGCAGTGTCCTGGAGGCCTGCAGGAGGCGGATTTCCTGGACCTGCTGAGGTCCACCTTCCCTCAGCTGGTTGCTCAGAAAGATTTTGACTTTTTCACAACTGATTTGAAGAAGAAACTCCAGCCTCTGAAAGTAAAGACGCTGACACCAGAGGAGATTTTCAGGAGCATCAGTTCCACTGGGCGTTCAGCTCTCTACATTCGCCTGAAGGTACCTATCTGATGCATAGAGACTTTGTTTTGTGATACCTGCAGAAGAGTTGATTTGTTCCACTAGTTTGACCTCCACAATTAAACTTTTGTCATTGAGGAATTGCTTGAATGATTAAGAGAATAGCACCTGATTAATCTTCAGTCGATCAACCGATCAATAAGCTTAATAATAGTTTCAGCTTAAGTCCTATATATCTCTGTAGTACTTTCTGGGTAATTATCTCAAAACGGTGTTATACACTTTGCAAATGGAAATTAGTTTAGAAGGTTATTAATTGAGATATGTTTTATGTAATTAACCACCTTCAATAAGTATATGTTTGGTTTGCGTTTGTGTCATTTTCCTAAAGAACACGTCACTTGAGTACCAAGCTGAAGAACTAAAGTCCACTGATGAAGAGTTTCATCCATCACAGAGAAACGATGCTGCTGCTGATTCTCCGTCCTCTCCTGATCAAACTAGGTAACGCACAACAATAAGGGTGTTCCTAACGATTATTTTTCAAATCGATGAAAGATTTTGACTAGTCAGTAAATCTACCGCCAATAATTGTTATGATTATTCTAAAGATAATTTCTTTATTACTCAAGTACTATAAAAAATCTCCATCCATCCATCGTCAACCGCTTATCCTGCGTACAGGGTCGTGGGGGGGCTGGAGCCTATCCCAGCTGACATTGGGCGAAAGGCGGGGTACACCCTGGACAGGTCGCCAGTCCATCCACTATAAAAATCTATCCAAAATAAATATTAAAAAATCATTAATTCAAAATTTGATTCAAACATCCTAAATATTAGACACATAAAGACTATTACAATAATAATAATAATGATGATAATATTAGCATATCTTAGAATGGGTCTGATTTCCACATCACTGCTGTATGAAGTAAATTATAACAATAAAATACCTTAACTTAAAACTTTAAATGTTTCTGTAACGGATTTACTTAGCTTTGATATAAGCCAAAAAAAAAAATGCAACACACGACTTAAATTACTGGATTATTTCTGCATTAACCTTCTTCCATCCTCCATCTTTCAGTTTATTGTTTCCCCGGGTTCAGTCTGACAGGAGTAGGTCCAGCATTCCTTGGATCAGTGAACCACAGAACCACGTAGATCTCAGGATCTGCATCCTGGACTCTCAGATCGATGTGCTTTCAACCAAAGGTAGATTTAATCAGTCAGTCAATAAAATTATGTCCAGAACGTAACCAGTATGACATTTAGTGTGGAGTTGGTGTGTTGTCAACAAGTGGTCTTTGCCTTTAATCATCAACCAGCTTACCTCCTGCTGAATGCTGTCTTTGTGTTTCAGTGTATAGGAAGTACCCAGTGATGGAGTTGCAGTGTCGTGGTGGCCTGCAGGAGGCAGATTTTCTGGACCTACTGAGATCAACCTTCCCTCAGCTGGCTGCTCAGAAAGATTTTGACTTCTTCACAGCTGATTTGAAGAAGAAACTCCGGCCTTTGAAAGTAAAGACACTGACACCAGAGGAGATCTGGAGGATCGTCGGTTCCACTGGGAGTTCAGCCATATACATCCGACCCAAGGTACATATTTACATTTATTCACTTGGCAGGTGCTTTTATCCAAAGCGACTTACATTTGAGGAACAACTTACAAGCATCAATAAAGCATCAATACGGTAAAATATCTAAAAGTGACAATAGATTCTAGTAAGAGCAGCAATAAACACTAGTCAGAGTTAGCGCGGTCCACATCAATTGGGTAAATGCCTAGGGAAGTATGTAAGAGTTCACGGATGGAGCTATCAATATAAGAATTGTAAGGACAAAGAGGAAGAAGAAGAAGAGGACAGGAAGTACATGTTAGAAGTGTTATAAGAGAAAATGTTCTCGGAAGAGATGCGTTTTCAAGAGCTTTTTTAACTTAGAGAGGGACGCCCCTGCTGTGATGGTGTGTGGTAGCTCGTTCCACCATCGTGGTGTCACAGATGAGAACAGCTGGGACTGAATATGCTTTGTGTGAAGGGATGGCAGAGCCAGGCGGAGTTCGTTGGAGGAGCGTAGCGGCCGAGAAGGAACGTAAACTTGTATTATGGAGTTTAGGTAGATGGGTGCAGACCCAGTAGTCACTCTTTATGCGGCATTAGTGACTTGAATGTGATTTGGGAGGCCACGGGGAGCCAGTGGAGGTCACTGAGTAATGGAGAGACATGAGTCCTTTTGGGCTGATCAAAAACCAGACGTGCTGCTGTGTTCTGAACCATTTGTAAGGGTTTCACCGCACAATCTGGAAGACTCACTAGGAGGGCATTGCAATACTCAAGGCAAGAGATAACCATGGCCTGTACCAGAGGATGTGTGGCATACTGAGTAAGGTAGGGGCTGATTTTTCTTATGTTGTATAGAGCAAAGCGGCATGACCGAGAGACGGTAGCAACATGGTCTGAAAAGGACATCTGGTCATCAATCATGACATCTAAGTTTCTCACTACCCTGGTGGGAGTGATGGATGTAGAGCCAATTTGTAGTTTGGTGTTATAGTGGATAGATTGCTTGAGGTTTGGTTGAAGGTGGTAAGCCTTCATCCACGCGGATATGTCCGATAGACAGTCCATTATCTGTGCCGAGACGGTAGGGACGTCTGGCTGGAAGGGTAGGTAGAATTGTGTGTCGTCTGCGTAGCAGTGGTAAGAGAAGCTATGCGAGCAAATTATCGGCCCCCATGAGGTGGTGTAAATTGAGAAGAGAAGGGTCCCTACCATCATGCCCGTTAATCGGAAGGTCGGCGGTTCAATCCCCGGCTCCTCCAGGCTGCATGTTGAAGTGTCCTTGAGCAAGATACTGAACCCCGAATTGCCCCTGTTCCACCAGTGTATGAATGTGTGTGAATGTTAGCTTCTGTTTGAGCACTTAGGCTCAGTGAATGAATGCACAATACAACTACGGAGCATTTACATGTATGCCTTTCTTTTCTTTGTTATGTTTGCTTTTTCATTCTGATGTTTATAAGTTTCTGTTAGAGATGTGTGTTATGTTTTGTGGAGGTTAAGGAACTTTGTTTAGAGGGTTTTGTTATTGGTTTTGCTTTTTATTTATTTAACCACATTTAATAAATTATGTTTGGTTTATGTTTGTGACATTTTCCTAAAGAACACGTCATTTGGGAAACAAGGTGAGGAACTAATGTCCACTGATGAAGAGTTTCATCCATCACAGAAAAACGATGCTGCTGCGGATTCTCCATCCACTCCTGATCAAACCAGGTAACGCACAACTGCACAACACAACTTTTGCTTTAAATAAGATACGAAACTCAGAGTGGTTACAACTTCTTATATGATCCAAAAACATGGCAACACACCAGAAGAGATACAGTCGCAGGAAAAAGTTTGTAAAAACCTTTGGTATCACCTTGATTTCTGCATAAATTATGTGATCTGATTTTCAACTAAGTCACAACAATAGACAAACACAGTCTGCTTAAACTAATACCACACAAACAATGTCCAGACTACACCTTAAATTACTGGATTATTTCTTCATTAACCTGCTTCCAATCTCCATCTTTCAGTTTGTTGTTGCCCAGAGTTCAGTCTGACAGGAAAAGGTCCAGCAAACCTCAGATCAATGAACCCCCGAACCACGTAGATCTCAGGATCTGCATCCTGGACTCAGAGATCAATGTGCTCTCAATTAACGGTAAATTTAAAATATTCAGTAAAACTATGTCAATAATTAAACCAGTATAACTTTTAGAGTGGAGTTCTGTGTTGTCGGTTGGTGGCCTTCACGTTAAGTTAGCCTTCAGCAGGAAGGTAAGCTAGGCTGTCTTTGTGTTTCAGTGTATAAGAAGTATCCAGTGCAGCGAGTGCAGTGTCCTGGTGGCCTGCATGAAGCGGATTTTCTGGACCTACTGAGATCCACCTTCCCTAAGCTGGCTGATCAGAAAGATTTTGACTTCTTCACAACTGATAGGAAGAAGAAACTTGAGCCTCTGAAAGTAGAGACGCTGACACCAAAGGAGATCTGGAGGACCATCAGTTCAACTGGGTATTCAGCCCTCTACATCCGCCTGAAGGTACCTATCTGATGATGAAGGCACGAGTCTTTTTCTAATGCAAAACGTTAACCTCAGGGACAAGATCTGTTCTGTACAACACCCTCTTTCACCATTGTTATACTTTCTTATTTTTGTACTTTCCTATTGTTATACTTTCCTGACAGTATAACAATTTAGCCTTCAGCTTTTCAGTGCATTTGAGCTTCTGCTTGTTGATTGGTCAGCTGATCTGATGGACATTAAAAATGGAAATTCTAATATTAATATTCCTCCAGAGGTGTAAAAGGGAAAAACAGCAGCAGCAGAGGCTCTGAACGTCTTCGTGGTGATTCCGCAAATGGAAATAATTCCATATGTGTGGAATCTAAATTTGAAGTTTTAGTTGGGAAAGGTCAAAATAACAGTTTTTTCCTGAGAACTTCCTTTTTAAAGCATCAGTATTATGTATGTTTTTGGTTGAAATTTGACTTGAGAATTTTTTTTTTTTTTTTTTTTTTTAGCAGTCTGAGGAAGTCGAGGCCAGAGTGAAAGAGCCACAGACAAAAGGTGCTGCGTTCAAAGTTCAGCTTCACAGGAGAAGGTCACGCATACGTCGGTCCAGTGAACTACAGAACCACATCGATCTCAGGATCTGCATTGTGGAGGACCCTCAGCTCGAAGCGCTCTCAGCCAGAGGTAAATTGAATCAGTGCGATCTGTATTGAGGCGTACGTCTCTAACTCTTCAGTGCGACACACATCGCAGAGAGTTGCATATTAAAGAAATCACCATGTCAAAAATACTGAGTGCATCATGCAAAGAAAAGCAGTTGTACTGTACACGTGTGAGCCAGGCACAGGTATTTTACAATTACTTGTTGCGTATAATGTTTGTTTTTAGTATTGGATAAGTACTTGCAGAGGCCTGATTGCGGATATCCAAGGATACATGGTATATCGTTGGCAGCTATATTATTAGTTGATAAGTAGGAAAATGTTGTATTTAATGTTCCGAAAATTACGCCTAATAATGTGGAGCAAACCGAACAGCACCTGAAACGTGGTTCTGAACATGATTCTCACGTCCACATTAGTACTGTGGATCAGGGCTCAGTAATGAGTATTAAGTGGAGCTTGCATCAGGCATTAGTTAGTCATCATCACACACTCAGAGGCCGAACATGGCCGCTGATGAAACTCAACCGAGTCGACCGCAATCAGATCACAAAGTCGCTTCTTAAAAACTGAAATCTGAAATCTGAAACCACCCCCCAGTCCCTAATCATAGTGTTCATGTACTTTCCCCTTTAAAACACACTACCGTGCATGTAGTCACGTGAGTCTGAAGCACACAGAGATATTCGCTAGTGCTAACCTCCTTCACTTTCCAGCAGTTGGGAAAAAACAGGCTCATTCGCTCATCCACTCACTTGCTACGAACACACATTGCACTGCCCTCGAAAGACTTTTGCTGCTCTTATAACAGCATCTGTCACATAGATGTCCTTTTAAGAAATAGGAGACGAAGCAAGACAGTGTGCACGTGAAAATCATTTACATTAATTTTGCATTAATATTAATGATCATGTGAAATTTTAGTAGTTGCGGTCATAATTCAGCAGTAGAAGCGCCGAATAAAGGGGGAACACGTCTGTGTTATGTGGATGTCAACATTATGTTATCAGTTAACATTTAGATAATCAGTCTGTGAATAGAAAAAAATATCCCACCTAGAAAACTAAACAATTGTTCATTAATCGTGATCGTAAAATTGGTTTTGAATACTGAATGCTGTCTGTGTGTTTCAGTATATAAGAAGTACCCGGTGCTGCTGCTGCAGTGTCCTCGTGGCCTACAGGAGGCGGACTTCCTGGACCTGCTGAGGTCCACCTTCCCTCAGCTGGCTGGTCAGAAACATTTTGACTTCTTCACAACTGATTTGAAGAAGAGACTCCATCATCTGAAAGTAAAGATACTGACACCAGAGGAGATCTGCAGCACTATCAGTTCCGCTGGGCATTCAGCCCTCTACATCCGCCTGAAGGTACATATCTCATTCACGAAGGCAGAAGTCTTTTTTTCTGATGCAACACTTCAATCTCAGGGACAAGATCTGTTCTAAACATTCTGAAGTTCTCTGAAACCCAACATTTCCAGATTTAAAATAACACAGATTTTTCCTTTTTAAAGTATCAGTATTCGGGTTTGTTTTCGGTAGAAACATGACTTGAGAACCAAATTCTTGTTTCAGCCTCCTGCGCAAGTGAAGACCAGAGAGAAAGTGCCACAGAGAAAAGATGCTGCTACAGATTCTCCGTCCACAGATCAAACCAGCCTGAACACAAGGTTAAAAACACACATCATTTTATACCTACATGCCTTTTCTGCCGTTAACTGACTCCTAATCTTATTTCTTTATGTTATTGTCGCCCAGAGATCAGTCTGACAGCAGTAGGTCCGGCAGACCTCAGGACAGTGAACCACAGAAACACGTAGATCTTAGGATCTGCGTCCTGGAGGACTCGCAGCTCGATGTGCTCTCAACCAGAGGTAAATTTAAATTCTCTATTCAGATGCCCAATCTGACTTTGGATGAAACAATACTAGTAGTGACTGTGCTGTAGTTGCAATAGCTAGTTGGCTACGATAGCTTCCGCCATCTTGGACTCTACTCCTCTCTGTTCACTCAAAGGTCAGCTCTGTCAGCTTGTTTTATTCTTGGTCAGCTGCTGTAATTCACAGGTCAAAGTTAATGACAGCTTTAGTTACTTATGATAAAGAAAAAGTTCATGGCTCGGCCAGTTGAAAACCCAAAACTTACTTTAGAAAAAAAGATCACTGGATCAGTCAAACCTTTGAGAGAATACAGAGAGAGTTGCTTAAACCTTATACAATATTAAAATACTATATTTATATATACACACCGTATCTCACAAAAGTAAGTACACTCCTCACATTTTTGTCGATATTTGGGGTGTGTGTGTGTGTTTCATAAAGCACAATAAGCCTTAAAACAGTAGGTATAGTGTTAAGCCATACATAGATAGAGTGGTTAAGACAATGAAGAGTATATAAAATATGATGCGTTATAGGTTAAACTACCCAACAGGTTATGGAAGTACATCTTAACGATTCAAATGATATTTTAGAAAGGCAAAGAAATGGTTTAATATGTGTCATAACTGTAAAAAAAAAGTTGCTGCTGCATCATTAATTAAATCTCATGAGCAGGGTCAGTTTTGGCCTTTTGACGTTACTCGGTTACGTTACTTTTCTCTGTTATGCTTCAGTGTATAGGAAGTACCCGGTGCTGGAGCTGCAGTTTCCTGGTGGCCTTCAGGAGTTGGACTTCCTGGACCTGCTGAGGTCCACCTTCCCTCAGCTGGCTGCTCAGAAACACTTTGACTTCTTCACAACTGATCTGAAGAAGAAACTCCAGCCTCTGAAAGTAGAGATGCTGACGCCAGAGGAGATCAGCAGGAGCATCCGGCATTCAGCCCTCTACATCCGACTGAAGGTACCGTGTCTGATTTTTTGTGTGTTTTCTAATACACTGCTATTTACTATTTACAGGAAATCCTTTG
Source organism: Micropterus dolomieu (assembly GCF_021292245.1). NCBI lineage: Eukaryota > Metazoa > Chordata > Actinopteri > Centrarchiformes > Centrarchidae > Micropterus > Micropterus dolomieu. The sequence continues at coordinate 33,378,000 of NC_060161.1, forward strand.
GTGCTAGCGGGTACTTCTGTGCAATTAAAGAGGATGGCATTGCTTTTTGCTGATTTATGATTTGGGAACAAAACTGTTCTAGGCACAAGAGGAAGTCCGGTCCAATAAGGAAGAGCTTCGTCATGCTGATGCTGCTAAAGATTCTTCATCTACTGATCAAACCAGCCTGAACACAAGGTAAATGAGGAGAGTTGTTAAATGGAAACACACTATTTCACAGGAACCAAACACATTTGTTCTCTGTTTGTGACTTTCTAACATCTGTTGTCCTGTCATAGAAAACAAAGTATATTTAGTCTTTAGGTAATCTGGGATTAGGGCAGTCTCCATCCATCTATCGTCAACCGCTTATCCTGCGTACAGGGTTGCGTGAGGCTGGAGCCAATCCCATCTTACATCGGGCGAAAGGCGTGGTACACCCTGGAGCCAGTCCATCGCAGGGCTAGGGCAGTCTCATAATATTAAGAACTCATAAAACACTATGTGCAAATAATGTATTTGTGAATCTCCATCTGTTTGCTTGGATGCTTTTGAGACTGTTCTACAGCACCGTTTGTGTCACACTAAATATTTAAAAGTGTAGTGCAGAAGAAGCCTGTCCAGTAGATCACATGAATGCAACATTCATGGATGCCAACCGCTGTTAAACTAAACAGAAGAAGAAGAGCATCAAACAAATGGCCCTTACCCATCGCTGGTACCAGCTCGACTCGGCATTTGGAGCCAAGTCCTCCGTTTTCCATTGCAGATATAGTACTCCATCAATGTAGCTGGTCGTCATAGCAATGCCGCACATAAAATGGTGTAATCTTCAAAGCAGCACACACACATACCTCTCCATAGTCAACCGCTTATCCTGCGTACAGGGTCGCGGGGGGGCTGGAGCCAATCCCAGTTTACGGGGTGGCGTACACCGTGGAGTCAGTCCATCGCAGGCCACACATAGACAAACAACCACTCACCAATGAACCCACGACCTTCTTGCTGTGAGGCGACAGTGCTAACCACTGCACCACCGCGCCGCTCTGCTATTCAGCGTTCTGTTTAGTTAAATCAGAGCGGTTGGCATCTCTAAGTGTATTGTACTGGAAAGGTTTGGTCTTCAATGCACTTTGTGTGACACAATCGGAAGAACAGATCCAGATTTACAGATCCAAATCAGCCATACATCCATTTTCTTACGCTTATCCGGGGTTAGATCATGATGACACCCAGATCCCATGTTGTCCCACCCATATTGTTTTGCAAGTGGCAGGAACGGCTGCCAGAAGCTTTTTACTGAGCCAGAGCTGTGAACAAACTCCAGTTATGGCTTGTAAATAATAATCAACCTTGAGTTAATCTTAAACTACTTAAAATGGATCAGAGATCTGAGAGAACATGTCATTGGTAGAAACTGCAGTTTCTCTGAGTATATATCAGTAGTAGTTTTTTTTAGATATTGAGTACGTTCAATGGCAATAATTGCTTTGGGTAAAAAAGCACCCTAAAAAGACAAAAATCATTATAACCTTTCACACAATCGTCCAGCCTGAAAACTTTCAAACCGTTTTTCTCATTCCTCCAGCAGCTCAAGGCATGAAGACCATGAAGACATGGAAACAGAGGACACTGATGAAGATGAAGATGGTGGAAGATCAGAGTCAGCTGGCCTGCCGGTTCTCTCTGAGGGCGCAGGGGACGGAGATGATCTGAGTGACGACGACCGGAAACAAGACACAAGTGAGAAACATCTGAGGGAGAGTGAACCTGAGAAGACGACGAGGAAGAAACGAGTCAAAACAAAGAGAAGGAAACGGATGAAGGCGTCGACTGATAAGAGTGACGCTTTTCTGTCCTGTAAAGTCTGCCGAGCTCCGCGCACCTCAAGGAACATGTTGATTAAACACGCCTGGCGTCATGTGGACGATCCAGAAAGGCTCTGTGGAGTGTGTGGAGAACAAGCAGAGTCTGTAGAGGAGCTGAGGAGTCATCTTCAGAGTCACCAGAAAACACACCGCTGCAACGTCTGTGGAAAGTCTTTCCTCTCCACCCACGGCCTCTCCGGACACGTCGCTCGACACAAAGGGAAGAAACCGTACGAATGTAACATTTGCCACAAATCGTACGCTCAGAATTGGGTGCTAAACCATCACAAGTGGGTCCATGAGGCGGACAGGCCTCACAAATGTGACATTTGCCAAAAATCATTTTATTCAAAGATGGTGCTGAAACGTCACAAGGTGAGCCACACGGGTGAGACGCTGCACCGCTGTGAAACCTGCGGGAAATCCCTCAGCAGTCTTGTATCTTTATCCCAACACATTTTGAGGCATTCTGCGAAAAAAGCAGAGTTCGCTTGTGAAATCTGCAGCCGCAGATTTAATACAAATCAGAAGTTAAAGATGCACAGGAGGAGCCACTGCAAAGAGGAGCCGCACGTTTGCAGCAAATGCAGCAAAGGATTCTCCAGCAGCTCCATGCTGGCGGCTCACATGAGGGTCCACACCGGGGAGAAACCGTACAAGTGCTCTGTCTGCGACATGGCCTTCAGTCACAAGCACTGTATGAAAAGACACATGACTACGCACCCCGTCGGATCAGACTTATGCAAGACTGAAGCTCAGAATCTATCTGACAGAATTAACGGAGCTAAAAGTGTTGAACCTGTCCTGTGATTTCAGATTATCTTTCTTTGCACAAACTGTTTTGTTGTTAAACATGTTGAAAAGACTGGCAGTGCGTGATGCTACTTAAAAAAGTAAGTTGGCTATGATCTAAATTTTGTCACAAAATCCCCTAAAGACTCAAACCAACAAGAATCTTAACACGCTGTTTCAGGAATAACGGGTGGAAATGGTTGATCGTAAATGTTTATTTACAGAAATTAGAGTTACCATTTCAAGTGCACAAAAAAGTGCTTCAGTATTTTTATAAAAAAGAAAAATGTACAACATCAAAGGTTTGATGGAAAACAATCTTAAGGAAAGTTAATGGACAATTTTACATAGAAATCTTGAGATAATTTTACTGTGAATTGTTAGAATGTATTTCCTTTTATTAATGGCATGTTTTATTAAATGTAGGACTTTTACCAGCTAATGTTTCAAAACACAGGAATAATGCGTGCGTGGGAGTTGTTTATTCTGATGTTTGTTAACCAATGAAGGTTGAGGTCAAGGGCAACTGGACCTTGTAGAAGAAAAACTAGAAGACGTTTCGTCCCTCATACAGGAGACTTCTTCGGTTCTGACTGACAGGTAGGGAAACTAAGCTATTTAACCTCAGTGGGATCGTTAGCTAGGATCGTCGATACCGCTGGTTCGTTAGTGTTCCTGACTGTGGTAACGACAGTCGTCATGGCCAAGACTGAACGACCGTCGTAGCCATCTTCACCTGAGGCCAAGAGGAAATGCTTGTTGAGTTTCCTGGGAAGTGATGAAAGGACCGCCTTGTAAGTGGTGGCGTAGACCCCCTCCTCGGTTCAATGACGGCTTCTCAACCCTGGTGTAGATGGTTTCCTTGACACCTCTTTCAAACCATCCATCTTCTCTGTCTAAAATGTGCACCTTGTGGTCCTCAAACGAGTGTCCTCTGTCCTTCAGATGTAGGTAAACTGCTGAGTCAGAATAACTTGAGGTTTGTTTTGAATGCAGCAGTTGTTGACACTGTCTTGAGTTTTGTTTACCAGTAAACAATTATAACGTGTTGAGGAAATCATGCTCTGTGTTTTCTATGAAGTTTCTTTGAAAAAAAAAATGCACTTTTATTGGAAAGCATATGCTGATTGTATCCAACACTGCCTGTTTGTTATTGGTTTTAAATTTCTTGTTTATTATCTTTAATTTCACCCTTCGTGTATTTTATCTTTACTTTTGTTTTTTATTTCAACCACTTGCTGGATGTTGTGCTTAAGAGAGAAAAGTGAAATAAAAAAACATGAAGAAAAATAGGTGGCTTAGATTCATAGCTAGTGACTAAACACAGTTGATAAAAAACTGCTTTTGACTGACTGTGATACAGCTTGGTGATTACAAAGGATGTGACTGGCTCAGTTGTATCAGAAAATATTAAGTATATTCTCATCGAATAGGGTTAGTATACAATAACCCGTTCAAAACCCAACACTTAGTGATTTAAGGAGTTTACTGATGGTCAAATAGCTTTAATGTAACCGCTTGAATCTCGGTAAGTAGAATTAACTAATCTCTTTTCGAGTAATTTCATTCATTTTATCTGGTTAGTGAGCACTTGCACAAGCTGCACACTCACTACTTTACATTGTAGCAAAGTGTCATTTCTTCAGTGTCGTCACATGAAAAGATATAATCAAATATTTACAAAAATGTGAGGGGTGTACTCACTTTTGTGAGATACTGTATTCCCATAATTTCATCGCAAAAAACTGCCCCAAAACATTGAAACTTACATCGCATTTTTTTTATTTATTTTTTTTATAAAAGCGGCTGCAAAATCAGGCATTTTAGGCTGCAACAATCACAGAAAAACCCTGCAAAATCCTGGATGGACTGGTTCATGCGGCACACTGCTGTGGCTGAACTGTCACGTGACAAATGAACGACTCATAGACCCGTAGTTATGAGATGCAAACGAATCATTTCTGTTTCCTGAGTGATCGCAAGAGTCCAAGACCATTCAAGGATGACCGAAAGTGAACGACTCTCTCAATGAGACTACACGTTATTCCCAAGTCATATAAAAGATTAGTTAGAAATAAACAAATCGCTCACAACCGAAACAAAACAGGCCTCAGATAGCAGTTCTATTCGCTAATCCCGTGTTTGTTGCCCACTAGCCCGCATCCGGTTCTTGTACCAGTGGGTTATTGTGGTGGGGAGCACATGAAGGTTCAGTCACATCTATCATGCTGTGGCAACCCTTTTTTACACTATTGCTGTATGATTTTATGCAACAACAAAAAAAAAGACGTCTCTTAGTGTGGATTCATAAAAAGATTAGTAAAAACAAAGAACCAAAAAGCAGACTGACAAATCCTGCAGACTGAGAGGTAAGATTTTTATCCAGTAGGCTGCTTTTAAAAGACTTTGATCATTAAAGTGAACAGTTAATTTGGTTTAATGGTTTTCAGTTCTCCAGTTTTACACTGGGTCATTTCTAAAAACAACATTTTGTTTTGCAGTTTGGACTGTAGAAAACGCAGCTACATTATTCACAGAAGAGTGGATGTCCATTTACATCAGTAGGGCTTATTACCTTCAACTGTCCTTTTATCATCCCGATACAAGAAGTAGAAGAAACTAAACACATTAAGTCTACAGTAAAGATAAGGGAATCGTTAAGAAATACTGTTAACTCTCTTTTACTCCACTGGATGATTGTCTTTAGGTTATTTTGTCTTTAGGTTATGCCATGTGCCAGCCTGCTTCAAAGCCTCCACCATACAGGACCATCAGCACCGGTTCCCCTCAAGGCTGCGTTCTTTCCCCCCTGCTCTTCTCCCTGTACACCAACAGCTGCACCTCCAGTCTGTCAAGCTCCTGAAGTTTGCAGATGACACCACCCTCATTGGGCTCATCTCAGGTGGGGACGAGTCCGCCTACAGGTGGGAGATTGACCATCTGGTGACCTGGTGCAGCCAGAACACTCTGGAGCTCAACGCTCAGATGACAGTGGAGATGGTCGTGGATTCAGAAAGAGCCCACAAAAACAGTTTCTTCCCATCTGAAGCTAGCCTCATTAACAAGACCTGGGCCCCCCACTGACCCCCCCTTCAAATACTGTATATCTTTGCACTTATTTGTTTTTTGTTGTTCAGTGTTAATCGTTATTCTTCTGTTTGTCAACAAAAATATTGCTCGTATGTGTAAAAACTAGTTGGCAATAAAAGCTTTTCTGATTCTGGTTTTTGTTGTGAAGAAACAGCGGCACCGTAATTATTAGCCGACAGGAGGCAGAAAATAACCAGATGAACGGGCCGCTTTGTTTGTGCGTCTCGCCGGACACAATTTGAAGCCGCACCAAATCCAGAAACCACGCCGTTCAAACGAGCAGGTTCTTCCGCCTAAAAACACAACGTTACAGCTGTAAAAGTAAATTAAAGATGATTTACTGGATGAAGAGGAACAAAGGCGGCTCGGGGATTCCCGACAGCGTCAGTATCATGTCTAAGTCGGAGATCTTGAGAGAAATCGTCACCGAGAAACTGACAACAGCCGCGCAGGAAATCTTCGCGGTTGTGGAGAGAACCGTAGCCGGGTACGAGGAGGAGGCTTCGGGTCTGAGGCAGGAGATCGACCGGCAGAGGAGGCAGCTGGAGGCGGTGCTGCAGCCTCGGGTCAAACTACAGAGAAGAGGTCAGTGGCTCAATTATTGCAGGAAGAAGTAACGCTGTTAAGTTACACAGTCACAAACACTGTGTTATTCTAAGTTGTGGAACTTCATTTAAAAAAACGCTAATTTTAAGTTTCTTTGCTCGCTGACAAACCTGCAGACTCCTGAGGACATAAAGTGAAAATGACACAAATTTTCATGATGTGACTTACAAATCGGCACAGAAAAAGTTAAACTTGATGTTGTAAATGCTGTTCATGGTGCAAATAATGGGACGTAACTTTCTGGACATTGTTTACATATGTGTTTAAGCTTCGCCTAGTTCTGTACGATGAAGCTGTTATGAAAACACAAGTGGCTTTCGGGTGTTCATAGCAGCAATTTTATGAAATATTTGTTAAATATTTTGTTTCTTTTTGCTTCTGATTGAGAACAGAAGACCTGATCCCACGTCAGGAAGGCCATGAGGCTGTTGTGAGGTTGGAAGAAGAGGAGGAGGAGCAGACACAGCAGTCAGGTGGGTCTTAACAATTTTCTTTTTAAATATTTTATAAAATGAGGAAAACAAACCAATTATAAGGAACGAGTCAATTAAAAGAATGGGGGAATGTAAATGAATTTATAAACTAACCAAAGCTGTCAGATAGAGATGAAACCTGTGAAAATCTAGTAAAACAATTACGGTGACTTGAAATTTTCATGGTTTTGAAAAAAATTACTGAAAGTGATCAAAATGTATCAAAACGCATGTTGAAGCCATTTTACCAAGTTTTATATTGAACACCACAAATACAATTAATGAATTAAATAAAATAATAACATGCAATACCTTTTATGTAAACTACATCAAATGTGTATTAGCATTAAAGATGTTATTTAATTGTATATCATTATGTGAGTAAATGCAGTGTCCTCATGCACAGTTATATAAATACAAATGACTCTGAAGTCTGTTCGAACAACTAAATCGACGACTGCCGGATTTTAAATGAACAAAACATGTTGTTTGGGAGACTAAACTGTGTAACGTGTTATCATGTGCAGTGGGCGAAGGGAGTCTGCAGACACACAACGCACACAGCTGCAGAACAACGTGTAGAGTTTTAACACTAACAGTTGACTCACCCTGCATTCACTGTAAGGTCATTTTCTTTGATCGTGTTTCCCTCAGCTCCCTCAACATGACCAGACTTCAGACAGGCTGAAAAATCTTTTGACGTTTTGTCATTGACCCAAACAAATCCTCCTTGCATGCTCCACATGCGCGCCTGCTTCTGGGAGACTGTTGCTCACGCTGGTTGATGCCGGACAGTAGGTAGGTAGGTTTATTATCACAATATAACAAGTTATGAAAAATGGTAAACAGAAATATACCATAATCAATGGAGCAGTGCTGAGAATGAATTAGAGTTTACGAGTCTGATAACTTTAGTGGAAAAAGCTGCTCTTACAGATTTTACAGCTTTTAAAGCTGCAGTATTTACAGATTTTCAAAGCCTTGTAATTGAACACGGTTAACATGATAATTAAAATGTGTACGGTAATACTAGCAATCAGGTTTATCATTAGTCCTATAACCATTTCATCCCTACCACATAAATTAGCTAAAATTACAATATTTCCGTCTGACATGTGGAGTAGAAAGTGGCGTGAAAAGTACCTCAAATTTTTAGTTAAGTATTTAACTTACTTGACTCTCTGATGAAATGTTTGAAATACTAAATGAAAGCGCTGAATGAAGTTGCACAGTCAGTTGAAGTGTGAACGCTGAGTGAAACTGAACCTCGGGCACTGAAAAGAGTTGAAGTGTAGGCGATAAATGAAATGAGCAAGAAATTAATGCTGGTTCAAGTTTATATAGTGAAAGTTTCAGCTGAAGTGGAAGCTTTTAAATTAAAATGTGTATGAATGGAGGATGTTTGGAGGAGTTTATAGTTTACATATATTTAGTTATATTTTATGTGTTTATTTAACTTTTAGCTGCACCTTTTTTAGAAATTGTTTTTTTTTTTAAATATTTAATTATTATTATTATTATATTTAATTTTGGATAGTTAATTAATAGTTAATTTTAACAAACTGTTATGAGAATAAAAGGCCTGTCTTCTTAAATGTGACTGTTTGCTGGTTATTGTGGGGTATGAGAAGTTGTTATAGGCACTTTTTATTTTACAACCTTTGACTCTATCCGTGTCCAGATGTGGAGGTCAGTGTGAGCCCGGGCCCGTGGGATGATGATGATGATGATGATGATGATGAAGAGGGTGACGGTGGAGAGGAAGAGCAGCAGCTGTCAGCGCCACCAGCTACGAGCCCCAGACGAGAAGATCTGAAGGACCCAGACCATCAAATGAAACCAAGGTCACAAATCTCAGTACCACTTGAGACCACAGCTTAAGCAAAAGTATGTGAATCATCCTTTTGTGTGCTCCTGGTCTGCTTTGAAGGGGAGTAGGGGGGCATATAAGGTCCAACAATTATTAATAATCCTTTTTTTTGGTTTGAGTATTTTTTTTTCAATATGAACTTGTACAGTTGCGAGGCACAGAGGGGAAAGAACGCAGTCTTGAAGGGAGCCGGTGCTGATGGTCTGAGAATCAGACATGTCTTTTCTCATAGACAGTATAATTAAGCTTTTAGCTGGTGATGTTAGTTAATCCTAATTTAATAAAAAGTAAAAATTCTAATTCATTATTTTCTGGTTTCTTTGCTTTTCTGTAACAGTAAACTGAAACATTTGAGGACGTGTTAATTGGCAATGCAAATAATCGTTAAATGTAGCCTTGGCACGCTTATTAGCTTAGCATGGTTGCTAAGGATGGTTGTTTGGTTGTTGAGCAGCACGGTGCTGGTGATAGCAACATGTTGTTAGGTGGTTGTTATTAGCTAGCACATTGTTAGCTGGTGATGTAGTACTGTAGCCAAATGAAAGGAAATTTTAATTCTACATCATACAATGATATTTTGGACAACAGTTTGTTTGTCTACAACACAAAGCAGCTCCATAAATTATTGGTTTTCCCAGTTGGTTGTTGAGAAACTTGACTTGCCTGTACAAAGTTCTGACCTTAATCCCATCCAGCTTTGACATGAACTGGACTGTGAGCCCGATCTGGCAGTGCTGGACCTCACTGAAACCTCTGGTGTCTGAATGAGAACAAATTCCTGCAGCTGGTTCAACATCTGGTGGAAAGATTGAAACCAGCAGCGTGGAGACTGTTGGAGCAGCAGATTGATGAACCACACATGGGTGTAATGATGCTCCAGTGTCCACAAACTTTTAGTCATGAACAAGTACAGTATGTTCACTATAGTGATAATCGATAGTCAGAAGTGATATAACTGCAGTAAACACTAAGCTGTCGTACTTAATAACCTTCTAACAACCTTCATCCTCTAGGTCCATTTCCCCCACAGCCTGGTCTGACAGGAAAAGGGCCAGCAGACCTCAGATCAGTGACACACAGAGCCACATAGATCTCAAAATTCGTATCCTGGAAGACTCACAGATCAATGTGCTCTCAACAAGCGGTACATTTCAGAGACTTATACTTAATGATTAATTAGTGACTTCATTAATACTTTATCTGCACAGAGGCTTCTGTTGGAAAGACTGACTTATCCTCACAATAAATTGTTGTCTGTTTTAGGGCTTTATAAACTTCCGGTACAGGAGCTGCAGTGTCCTCGTGGCCTGCAGGAGACGGACTTCCTGGACCTGCTGAGGTCCACCTTCCCTCAGCTGGCTGATCAGAAACAGTTTGACTTCTGCACATTTGGCAGGAGCAGGACGCCCCAGCCTCTGAGAGTAAACACGCAGACACCAGAGGAGATTTACAAGCGGCTCATCGACGCAAGAAAGACTTACCTCTTCATCCGACTGAAGGTACTTTGGACTAAAAACAGCATGAAACTGTATGTCTACACAGGACAGTGTCCTCTTTGCATCATCAGTGTCGTTTTTAAAGCAAAATATCCATGAAATTAATGTTTTTTCCCCCCACAAATGTTGTTTGATAAAGGTGTTGCAGTTCTTCTTGTCTGTTGTGCCATTTAAATGACAGCAGGGTAACATTTGTTACAGAAATATATTTTCTGAACATCTTTCTGTGTTGCCCGTTTGTCATTTTGAAATTGTTTGATTTTTTGGGAACAACCCTGTTACAGACTGAAGAGGATCCTCAGAGCAGCAGTGAAGACCGTCATCCTGTTGAGAAACGAGATGATTCTCCATCCAGCTTTGCCTCCACGTCAGCTGATCAAACCCAAATGAACCCCAGGTAACTACAAACTAAAGAGAACGACACATCTGAGGCACCTGCCTCAGACTTCTCTTCTCCCCACACTCACACAAATACCTAAACCTCTGGTCTCCCTCTGCAAACACACCGACTTGCCCCGCCTCTCTCTGTCTCTCTCTCTCACTGTATGTGTCTGCTCCCCTGACTTTCTCCATCAGCAGTATGTGTCATAAAGTCGCCGCATGCCGGCATGTTAATGACGTAGCCTATCAAACGAATAAAAACATCTTCACTTATGTTTTCACCGTTGCTTTACCTCCATAGAGGATCTCCTCCTCTGTGTTCACTCTTGTTAATAATTTTAATTTTACATGTTAAATTTAGCTGCATTTTCTGATTACACAATCACTTTATCAAAACCCATCATTCTTTGTTATACGATACTTTTCACATAGCTGGGTGTCCTCCCTCAGGAGAATCTTAGGGAGTTTCCCACTTGGCTCAAAAATGCCATCATCTCTCACAGGTGGTTCCTTTGAACCGCTATTCTTGGCATTAAATGCTCATTATCTCCCATTCTTGGCGCTGATGTTTACTTTGTTGGGTATTCCCTATATTTTGTTTACAGATAATTACTCATACTCTTCTATTCCCCCACTTCAGTCTGTCAGTATGCTAAGTATGCTCACAGATAATTGCATCCTCCCTTGTTGCACCTGGATCCTTTTCTCTTAACAACCACAGCATGATCGTTTGATCCGTGACCTTTGACGTCTAAAGCCTCGAATATAGTTCGGAACGGACGGGTACACGGACAGCTGCGGACACCACTGACTACTTCTGTTTATACTACATGTTGGAGTCAGCTTGGTGGACTCGTTCCAGCGAACCTTCGCGGACACAGAAAGTAAAATCCTTGCCTTAGAGCTTAAACTGCCAGTAATAGTTATCTTTGTTTAAAGCAAATGATTATACATTATTATACAGAGTGAAAGATTAAACTTTTGGAACACAATTTGAATACTCATACAATAATTGCAACAATGAAATGGTGAAAATAACAGCAAATACACAACACCACCTGACGTCATCGTCTCTAGAAGTAGAATAGGAGCCAGAGCCAGAGCCTTCAGCTATCGGGCACCTCGGCTGATGTAATCTGCCAGTTTCTACAAACCTTTAGCCATGAACAAGTACAGTATGTTCACTAAAGTGAGAATCAACAAGTCAGAAGTGATACGACTGCAGTAAACCCTAAGCTGTCTTATTTTGTTATTAACCTGCTAACAATCTTCATCATTCAGATCCATTTTCCCCAGAGGCCAGTCTGAAAGACCCAGCAAACCTCAGATCAGTGACACACAGAGCCACATAGATCTCAAGATTCGCCTCCTGGAGGACTCGAAGGAAAATGTGCTCTCTAAAACTGGTACATTTCCAGTACTTTATGACGGATTAGTGGTGAATTAATAAGTTATCTGTAGAGGATTCTGTTGGAAAGATTAACCTCACAATAAATTGTCTGTTTTAGGGCTTTATAAACTTCCAATACAGGAGATGCAGTGTCCTCGTGGCCTGCAGGAGGCGGACTTCCTGGACCTGCTGAGGTCCACATTGCCTCAGCTGGCTGATCAGAAACAGTTTGACTTCTGCACATTTGGAAGGAGGAGGAGGCTCCAGCCTCTGACAGTAAATACACTGACACCAGAGGAGATCTACAAGCGGCTCATTGACGCAAGAAAGACTTACCTCTTCATCCGACTGAAGGTACTTTGGACTAAAAACAGCATCAAACCGCATGTCTTTACACTGGACAGTGTCCTCTTTGCATCATCAGTGTAGCTATTAAAGCAAAATATCCATAAAATTACAGCTTTTTCCCCAAAGCGTTGTTTGATGAAGGCGTTGCAGTTCTTCTTGTCGGCATTTGAATGACAGCAGGCTAACATTTGTTATAGAATAATATTTTCTGAATGTCTTTCTCTGTTGCCCGTTTGTCATTTTGAAATTATTTGATGTTTTTTTTGGGAAACAACCCTGTTACAGACCAAAAAGGATCCTCAGAGCAGCAGTGAAGATCCTGTAGATGATTCTCCATCCAGCTCTGCCTCCACGTTAGCTGATCAAACTCAAATGAACCCCAGGTAACTACAAACTAAAGAGAACGACACATCTGCTCACAGGTCCAGTACTGTGCAAAGGTTTCATGTAGGTGTGGAAAAGTACGAATTCTTTCAAAAGGGTAAACGTGTGAGAAAATTTATGACACACACACACACAATACGCTACATTGCCTACACTCCGTTTGTCTTATTCATTTTCTATTTCTTAACGAAGCACAACAGTTCCACTCAACGGTTTTGTCCATACATCTGTGCAAAGAAAAGGCAAGGGCACAAGACGACACAAATGCACCATTGTTGTCTATGTAGATTCTCAGTCATCCAGGTCATAGTTATCCAACGAAGGTTAAAGTCAAGGGCAACTTCTAACCTCACCATCCAAGAAAGGAAGGCTGTGACATCTCTGAGCAAGGATCAAAACATCACTATCCTACCTGCTGACAAAGGAAGATGCACGGTAGTACTTAACATAGCTGACTACCAGAACAAAGTCAACACACTACTAATGGACACAAACACGTATGAGACACTGAGACGAGACAGTACAATGGAGGATTCTAAAACAGAAGCATGGCTGTGCGATGGGCTCACCAGTATCCCCGATTGTGGCAAACATCTACATGGAAGAAGTGGAGAATAAAGCCCTCAACTCCTTCAGAGGAATAGCACCGAGCCACTGGTACAGATATGTGGACGACACCTGGGTCAAAATTAAAAGCCAGGAAGTGCAAGCCTTCACAGAACACATCAACTCTGTGGACAGTAACATCAAGTTCACACGAGAAGATGTTCACAACAACAGTTTGGCCTTCCAGGACTGCGCTGTACACATTGAAGAGGACAGGAACCTGCAGATTGGTGTTTACAGAAAACCCACACACACAGACCAATACCTATTGTTCGATTCCCACCACCCACTGGAGCACAAGCTAGGGGTCATGAGAACACTGCATCACAGAGCGGAAAGCATACCAACAAGCGCCCAAGCCAGAGAGAAGGAACAGAAACACCTGAAGGGGGCACTTACAGCCTGTGGATACCCTAAATGGGCTTTTGTGAAGACAGCCACAAGATCCAAGAAGAACAAAACTACAGGGGAGGAGGAAAAGAAGGTCAAACGCAACAACACTGTGATTCCATACGTGTCTGGAGTATCAGAGAAACTCAGGAGGATTTTCAACACAACATAACATCCCTGTGTTTTTTAAACCCAAGAACACACTAAGACAGATGCTGGTACACCCCAAAGACCGCACACCCAAACACAAGAAAAGCAATCTAGTGTATGCGGTCCAATGCAGTGAGGAATGCACAGACCTGTATATTGGGGAGACTAAACAACCACTACACAAACGCATGGCTCAACACAGAAGGGCCAACTCCTCAGGTCAAGACTCTG
>NC_060161.1:33392153-33395042 GCF_021292245.1 Micropterus dolomieu
TATTCTCATATTCTTATATTTTTACGTAATCACCTTCTCTTCAAGTGCTGCCGAAGTTACATGAAATGTTTATATCCTCATTATGCTGTGTTAGCATAATATGCTAAAAGGGAGTAATGTAATAGGAATTTCATGAGAACCATCTTTAAAACACTGCCATGTAACTAATCTCACTAGGGGCCTCCAGCCTCTTGGATATGGGGTCAATGGAAGGTAAATGTTTGTGATGCTTTAGCATATGTCCAGAGGGGTCAGGACTTTAAGTGGTTCACCACATGTACTTTGGACATGGGTTTCTTGAAACTGACTTAATATATAAATGTTTTTCACCAGCCACCACTGCACATGAGACTGATGACACAACGACAGGTGAGTGTGCAAACATGCAAACTATCAAACATACTCATCAGATGTTTGTGTTTGGTCAGTTCAACATATCCGTGTCAGAGCTAAAACAGGAAGGCGGCAGACAGACGGTGTGTCTTCTAACAATAAATTATCCCAGCAAAACAGAAAAAAACACAGGTGTCACACAGAGTTTCATTATCTGAACAGACACTAAAGGCTGATATTTGAATTATACAGAAGAGTGAATTACATATGAACTGGAGACGAGTGAAAAAAGATAAAATGCTGAATTAAAATTGAATTATAAATTACTGATTTTACAGATCAATTTGTGCTGTTTCTGAGCCTTTTATGTATCACTTAAATAGATACTCACATGAGACAGTTGTTTTGGATCAGAGTTTAAAATGGAAATAATGATTACTTTAAGCTGGACATGGTGCCTGTAAATGTGTATTGTGTGTTTTGTCAGTGTGCGTATCTTTAGTTCCTGCTTTTGTGAGAGATTGAAAGATAAGTGACTTCATCCTCAGTTCCTGGTAAGATCCGTCATCAACTGTGTATAAGAGCTGGTGTTTCTCTGGTTCAGAACGACTGAAGCTACAGACGCTGAGAAGGAAGAAGAGAAGATCGTTCTGCAGCAGGTTTGCTCACAAACTGTCATTATATATTGACCTGACTGCCACTACAGGTGGTCTCTTCCCTAGAGAAGTATTACTAACATGTCCCTGTCTGCTGATATTTCAAATCTACACAGTTGATTTCTGTATTCATTCTCCTCTTTTGTATTACCGGTACCAGCTCAACTTGCCTCGACTTGAATCTACTTGACCTGGTTTTGGCCTGCTGTCCTTGGTTTCCAATGCAGATAGGACCCAGAGATAGTAGGCTACCCAATAGCTGGTCATCATAGCAACGTCACACACAACCCCCGTAACGTAATGTTCAATGTGACACACAATGTGTATTCAAGCACATTTTCACTTTCCATAAAACTCTCAATATTCAAAATCCACACACTTGATTTCTCACCTCAAAACTTCTCAGAAGTGGATTTAGTGATGAAATAAAGGCAAATATAAAACTTTCTGTTGCTGGCCTCTGTCTGGCGCACGCAATGATGATGCAGTGAATAGTGACGATTCTCTCTGACCAATCAGTAGTCTGCTGTGTTTTCAAGTCACATTTTAGTATCGCCTCAGCTCGCTTGGCACATTGACGGAGGTGATATGAAAAAAAGTACCTAGTAGCAGGTAGAAGTACAACTTTTCCACAGTGGAAAACCAAAAAAAGGCGAGTAGTCGAGGCGAGTCGAGCTGATACCATGCAGTGGAAAAGGGGCAAAAGAGGTTCAGGAGTTCAAAGCTTGTTTTTTTAAGTTAGGAAAAATGAGTCATTGTTTAATTTCACTGAAATTCATACAGTAATGACAGCAGCCCAATACAAACTCAGTCAAAGTAAACTATATTATCTTCTAATGGAAAACATTTGCTCATGTGCGATGAAAAAGAAAACAAACTAGTGTGAGACAGCTGTGTTTGATCCAGGATGTTGATGGGGCAGGACTCTGTAATGATGTGGGCACAACAGTCTCCTATTTCCCGTCGCTTGGCCAACCTGAGTCCCACTTTGTCCAGACCGGACCTTTAGGAGCAGCCTTAAATCCACGCTGGGCTAGGAAAGATGACCGTTTCATTTCAGGCTCATCTGACCAAGCAGCACCAATACAAACACAGTCAAAGAAAACTCCTGAGAGAAAACATTTGCTCTGTGTAGTGCATAATGAGTAGTGCATATATCTGCAGGGAAATAAAGAAATTAATGAAACATTGATTAAAGGGGCATTAGGCAGTTTTAAGATTGCAACCAGGCGTGTGCTCGTACGCGTGCTCGCTTGATTTCATTGAAAAACTACATACAGCCCCTTTAAGTAACATTTCAAATGTAGTACTTTTATTTGTAACATAGTATTTTTAAGTGAGGTAATAATATTTTTACTTAAGTAAAGGATGTGAATAAATTATCCAGCACTGCTAATGTTACTGTTTGTGCAATAGGCTGTTTATGGTTTTGTGGAAGAATGTCTCAACTTTTTGACATTGGCATTAAATAATTACTATTTGACAAAGCACTGGTATCCTGCAGTTTCTGTTAAATTGTATTGGGATGGTTTCTTGAAACTGACCACCACTGCACATGAGACTGATGACACGACAGGTGAGTGTGCAAACACATACACTATCAAACATACTCATCAGATGTTTGTGTTTGGTCAGTTCAACATATCCGTGTCAGAGCTAATACCGGATGGCGGCAGACAGATGGTGTGTCTTGTAACAATAAATTATCCCAGTTTGTTTTCTGTTTGAATGAGTTTGTACTCCTGAGCTGAACTTGCCAAGTCCGAGCTTTAAAGTACAGAAGTCCGAACTTGGCGAACTCGGTAATAGGAAACAGCCCTTGTTACATCGGTAGGCCTATTGGTATGCAGCGCACCTGAGTGGAGCAGCATTGAAAAACAAATGTAAAACTGATAAAGCC
>NC_060161.1:33395142-33405871 GCF_021292245.1 Micropterus dolomieu
TGACGAATGATGAGTGCTACCTGTTAACTGACACCATGGGGGCTGAGGCAGGAGGCGATGGAGGAGGCGGGGTGGGTAGAGCTGTGGTTGTAGGTTTAACTGTGGAGAGAATCCCACCCGGTCATGTGAATCTTTGGATGATAATGTCTAAAAATCAAAGGTAACCTCCTCACCTGTGACAGAGATCCAGCTGGATGGAGACTCTCCACGACCGCTGATGTCACACTTGTAGAGGCCTTCATCAGACTTGTTAACATGGTGGATGGTCATGTGACCTGTAGGCTCAGTCCTGATGAGGGAGCCATCTTTATAGAAACCAGCTGGGAGGTTGGAGGGAGGGGTCTCTGTTTTATAGTGCAGAGTGACATCATGTCCCTCCATCACAGGGAGGACAGGACTCTGCAGGATCACTGGTCCACCTCAACACAGAGACAAACTACAGCATTTCATCATTTACACACAGCTTCATCATCACTAACTCCACAGTCTGATCTTACCAGTGACAGTGATGCTGATGGTGTTACTGGTTGCTCCCTCTCTGGACTCACACCAGTAAACTCCGCTGTCCCCTGAGAAAATGTAGCTAATGTCACATGATGAACCAGCTGATCTTCCCCAGTCGTCACACTGAGTCCTGGTTTCTGTGGTTGTGTTCCTCCTCAGCGTCCATCCAGCAGAGCTGTCGTCCTCCTCACAGCTCAGAGAGACAGACTCTTCTTCAAACAGCTGAGAGCTGCTGGGACTCACAGTCAGAGAGGCTGGAGGAAGAGACAGAAAGATGTGGTTGGAGAGATCATTTGCAGTCATAATCTGTGTTTCAGGCTTGGAGTTACAGAGAAGAAATCTGAATCAAATTCAGATATGAGCTGATAGACAAATGTTTTCTCCCTGTTTTCAATTTTACCATATATAATTAAATTTTTATAGCAGCAGTTTTAACTTTGGCTCCAGTCTGCAACACTGTGGCATCAAAACTGCATTCAGTGTTTTATTGTATTTGTAAAGTGGCTGTTTCCCTCCCCGAACACTACTGTTCTCTCAGGGAGTGAATAACTTTTCAGCTGTGAACAAGCAAGAATCTATCGGCCAAACTCGAGGCTTCAAAACGGCATTCCACAAACGGGTGACGTCACCATGACTACGTCCATTTCTTATATACAGTCTATGGCTGTGACAGAAGAAGTTTTCTCACCTTGGTTTGTTGTGCAGCTCAGCAGTGAGGTCAGAACTAAAGAGAAATCACATTCGGGTTGGTTTGAGGTTTTAGATGCAACAAGACATCTGCAATTTCTACAAAACAAACAAACAGCCACACATTGATATTAGATTTGGAAATAACAACTCATTTAAGGACACATTCAATGGTTTTTGGGGGTAAATTTCCCCCAAATTTCCCCAGCAATAAGTAAAGACAGAGGACCTGTGCAGAGAAGTGAGCAAATGAATCTGCTCAATGCATGCAGACATGCAGGCACCAAAGGGTTAAATAAACACTAAAAAGGTTCTGCAGTTGCTTTGATTGCAGCGTGTTTCAAGCTTGGTTTTTGTTGTTTTGTATGTATTTTATTCAGTCAAGGTAAATGTGCCCCATACATGTAACTGATGGAGTAAAACACTACTTCACGTGACTGAAGACAGATTGATTGACAGGTTGGTCTTTTGACAAATTTATTATTTCCTTTTTAGCACCTTTTTGTTTAAAACTAGAAAACTTTTGTACATGCTTTCACACTCCTTGTATTTAATAATATGTTGTAAGAATTCAGATATTACACATTACAACAATTGAACATGATAACAACTTTCGGCAATGTATGTTTTTTGTTCTTTGCTGCCATTTTACAAAATAGTGATCACTAAAATTCTTGCTGTCTTGTCGTAGCTAATATGTATATGTATTTGTTGATGCTGTTTGGCTGAATTCTGTGTTTTTAGTCATGTTGTTCACTCGATAACTCAATGCTGCTTTCGAAAACAACAGAAATGTTGTAAAACTTTGAGACAACGTGGCGACAAACATTCACACATTAAGTAGATTTTTACTTACCTAGCAGCCACAGTAAAGCTGATTCCTCCATTTTATCAACACGTTAACGTTCACCAGTCACAGAAAGTAAAACCCTCCTCCTTCCTCTTTGGGTGTCACTCATACTCTCATGGTTTTCTCTCACGCAGTTAACAGGAAATAAACTTTATGTTTAGTCTCAAAGTGATTAACTTACCAGTTTGTGCAGAGCCACAGGGGTGACACTTATTAAGAGACAAATCAAACTTTTGGCAATTTAGTTTTTTATAAACAACATGTATTTACTTTGTATTTTTATATAATTTCACAACCAAACATACCTATATGGAAAAATGAGCATATGATCATGTGTCATAACTGCAGAATACTGACTTAGAAAGGTCCGGCAGGTAATGTGAAGCCCTGATTTTGTACATCAGCACGTGTCCTTATTACATCTCCTGTGTTTCATCCCTATGGTTTCACCATGGACTGTTGTCAGTGCTGCAGTTACATCATTTGGCAATGTAGGGTACTTGGTTGAACTTAGTCAGTGGTGGCCCAACAAGGCTTATGAAGAGCAGCGATGCCATGGTGGAACTGCTATCAACAGTTCATTCATCTATTTTTGCACGTTCCATTACTATAACCACAGACCGTGTAGCATACACAGTCAATATGAAAGCGTGTACAGAGAGATTCCGCTTCAGGTTCGCAATGCAATGCTTCTGGATCGTCAGTTCGATACTCCTTGTAAAGCAATTTCAGTTATTCGATCAATTTGCTGTATCCTGCGCATACATCTCATGGAGAAGTAAACTGTCAAACACTAATAATACTGATCAAATGGAATAAACATCTTCTCCAATTCAGTGATAACAAACAGTGGCTCAGCTATGAACATGCAATCACATGAGAAAGTTTGATAGCTAGCAATGAAAATACATGGATCTAAAAACAACAGACACACCGTCGTTCAGCACACACCTATTAACTACAACCAACTTAAGCAGAGGCTAAATCACCATAACAACAGGTGTATTGATATAAAATCTGACTTACATTGTCTCTGACTGTATACAGGCAACTGCCGTAACTCTGCAGATCCACTTTCATAACGACAGAATCCACCGTCTGGTTTCTTGAGGATTTCTGTCACTTCTGGCGAATCTGAGGATAAGGCAGGCAATTCTGTGTGAAGTGGAGCCAGAATAAATCCACGAGGTTCTGGCAGTGGCGCTTGAGGTAAAGCTGCATCCCGTCGCGCCATGAGTTGTATATTAGGAGTGATGGGGTCAAGATCTGTGACATCATTTGAGGTGTATCCCAGTGGTCAGACAACTCCTGAATTTTGGACACAGGTTCCAACAAACACATAATAAAGGCAGGAGCCTGATTGGAGCCATTCCAGGACTGTCATGTCCACAGTGTTGTCTGGCGGAGGGTAACATGCCTCCAGTCAGTACTATTGATCAGACACGGGTAAAGATCTGGAGTTGGTCCCCAGGCTGCCCACTGCTCCCTTGAGACATGGGTTAAATGCAGAATGAATGAATGAATTTCACAACATGTATGTTGTAGAAGTATCTTCTTCTAAAAGTGAATGTACCCCCCACATTATTGTAAATATTTGATTATCTTTTCATGTAACAACACTGAAGAAATGACACTTTGCTACAATGTAAAGTAGTGAGTGTTCAGCTTGTATAACAGTGTAAATTTGCTGTCCCCTCAAAATAACACATCACACAGCCATTAATGTCTAAACCGCTGTCAACAAAAGTGAGTACACCCCTGAGTGAACATGTCCAAATTGGGCCCAATTAGCCCAATTAACCCTCAATCAATCAATCAATCAAAATTTATTTATAGAGCACTTTAAAAATCCAAAGTGGACACAAAGTGCTGTACAGTAAAACAATAAATGAATACATAAAAAGCCCTAAATACATACAACCCATAAAATACAAAAATAATAAAAATAAAAACAATAACAACCATACAATAAAATCAATACAACCAAAACAAGAAATGTCAATTTCAGCTATCAAAGTCCAAGGAAAAGAGGTAGGTTTTAAGAAGAGACTTAAAAACAGCGAAAATGCCTGTCTAATGTGCAGAGGTCAATCATTCCACAGTTCAGGAGCTGCTACAGCAAAAGCACGGTCCCCTTTAAGCTTGCGCTTTTTTTTGGGCACACTTAGGAGCAGTTGATCGGCTGACCTGAGAGAACGATGCCTCTTGGGCGTGGAGTTCACCAGAGCTTCACAGGTTGCCACTGGAGTCCTCTTCCACTCCTCCATGATGACATTACAGAGCTGGTGGATGTCAGAGACCTTGCTCTCCTCCACCTTCCGTTTGAGGAAGCCCCACAGATACTCAATAGGGTTTAAGTCTGGAGACATGCTTGGCCAGTCCATCACCTTCATCCTCAGCTTCTTTAGCAAGGCAGTGGTCGTCTTGGAGATGTGTTTGGGGTCGTTATCATGTTGGAATACTGCCCTGCGGCCCAGCCTCCGAAGGGAGGGGATCATGTACAAGTACATGTTGGCATTCATTGTTCCCTCAATGAACTGTAGACAAGACAAACTTGTCTTTGTACTCCTCGCCTGGTTGCCGCCACACATGCTTGTCACTATCTGAACCAAATAAGTTTATCTTTGTCTCATCAGACCACAGGACATGGTTCCAGTAATCCATGTCTTTAGTCTGCTTGTCTTCAGCAAACTGTTTGCAGACTTTCTTGTGTATCAACTTTAGAAGAGGCTTCCTTCTGGGACAACAGCCATGCAGACCAATTTGATGCAGTGTGCAGTGTATGGTCACAGCTTACGGAGCACTGACAGGCTGACCCCCATCCCCTCAACCTCTGTAGCAATGCTGGCAGCTTCTATACATCTATTCATATCTCATATCAGAATTGAGTTTATTGTCAGGTACATTTTCACATACGAGGAATTTGCCTTAGTATAAATCGGTGCTCACATAAATAGAAATGTAAATATATAAAATGTAAGGAGATAGAAAAATGTACAAGTATACAAAGAATACAACAATACTATAATACATTGCTGAGAAGTGTGTGCAAAAGTTCACAACATGAGCACAAAGCACAGTTGAGTGTTGTTGTAAAGTGTGGTGTCAGGAGTGTGTTTGAGTGTGTGTGTGTGTGTGTGTGTGTGTGTGTGTGTGTTTGGGGAGGGGGTCATGAGAGTCAGTGACAGTGGGGACCTGCAGGTGGAGTCAGGCACACTCAGCTGGGAGAGCTTGTCCTGCAGCAGGGCTGGGATGTTGGTGTTGAAAGCAGAGCTGAAATCCACAAACAGGATCCTGGCATAGGTTCCTGGGGGGTCCGGGTGCTGGAGGTTGATGTGAAGGGCCATGTTTACTGCATCGTCTACAGACCTGCAGGTGGTCCAGGAGTGGGTCAGTGATGGATTTTAGGTGGGACAACACAAGGCAATCAAAGGAATTCATAACCACAGATGTCAGGGCGTCGGGTCTAGTTCTTTTGTCCAGTGGTCCTTGGATTTTTGGGGACAGGGATGATGGTGGAGGCTGGCACATGGCATGTCTCAAGTGAGGTGTTAAAAACGTCAATGAACACTGGAGACAGCTGATTGGCGCAGTGCTTCAGGGTGCATGGGGAGACGGAGTCTGTTGACATCCCTCTCCAGGATGGTAAGAGAGTGGGAGGAGGTGGGGGATGAGATGGTGGACTGTGGCCAATCAGTAGTGTCACGGAGGACGGTGTCAGGTCTGTCCTATTGTCTTTCAAAGCGACAGTAAAACTGGTTCAACTCGTTGGCAAGGTGTGAGTCCTTCATGGAGTGGGGGGGATTTAGGTTTGTAGCTCTTGTTCTGCCTGAAGCCTCTACAGACAGAAGAAGAGTCATTTTTTGAGAACTGGTGTTGTAGTATATCTGAGTACTTTGACTCCTTAAGCCTCTTCCTTTTCCAACCTCAGCTGTCTGAGATTAGCTGTGAACAAGGGTTTGTCATTGTTATAACTTACCCTGTCCGTGTTGAAATGCAGCTGTCCTCACAGAAACTGATGTAGGACGTCACAGCCTCTGTATACTCAACCAGATTGTTGGTAGCAGTCCTGAAAACATCCCAGTCAGTGCAGTTCAAACATGCTTGGAGGTTCTCTACAGCTTCACTGGTACTGGCAAGTACTGGCACTACAGGCAAAGCTGGGTTTATTTTCTACTAACAATTCTTTTTTTCAGGTCCTCAGAGAGATATTTGCCATGAGGTGCGATGTTTAACTTCCAGTGACCAGTATGAGGGAGTGTGAGAGCGATAACATGAAATTATCCCCAAATTATCTCCCCATTTACACCTGAGACCTTGTAACATTTACATTTATTCATTTAGCTGATGCTTTTATCCTTCCAATTGGTCGCACGCCTCTGGAGAAACTAGGGGTTAAGTGTCTTGCTCAGGGACACATTGGTGGATGGGCCACAGCGGGGGATTGAACCCAGGTCTCTCACACCAAAGTATCTTATCCGTTGCGCCATCACCACACCTAACACTAACAAGTCACATGACACCGGGAGGGGGAAAGGGGCTATTTTCACTTAGTGGTGTACTCACTTTTGTTGGCAGCGGCTTAGACATTAATTGATATATGTTATTTTGAGGGGACAGCATCTGGGGACAAATTCACACTGTTATACAAGCTGTACACTCACTACTTTACATTACACATTCATTAATTCTTTCACATATATATTAATTCATCTCCGTAAAAATAATTAATAATATAAATAAAATAATACAAATGTTAAGAACTACTGTTGAAATTGAAACATTTATTTTGTATGCATGGATGTATTGATTTATGGAAAACGCTTTGACTGGTCCTGGTTTTAAGTGATATTAAAAAAAAAAAGTCAGATAAGAAACAAGCTGATCACACTGAAGTTCTGAACGCTTTATTTATTTCTGCCTCACAGCAAACACACACTTTCATCTGAAGTTTGAGATGTGGTTCAATTTTAAAAAATACCATCCTGCATGGTTTCAATTTATTCAAATACAAAACAAGCTCAAATATACTAATTCACTTGTGAGCAACAATGTCAGTACACATGGAGTTTCACCTCCACACTGTATCATATGAAGCACTGCACAACCAACAGAGCCCCCTGCTGGGCTCAGAGTGATGCTGCTTCTGTTGTCAAGCTGACTGGGGCTGCACTGAGGATGTTCAGCTATACAACAGCTAAAGAACCGACAAACATTTCTGTTACATGCTGCACTTTATACCAAGACCTGCCTTCAGTGTGAAAGATGCAGGTAGGAGCTGAATGGGAGGCTGAGGAAGGTGGAAGAAGAAGTGAGGCTGAAACAGTGATGATGGTGTTCAGCTGTTCAATTTTTTTCACTCAAATTAGCACATATACAATACAACCAACATTGTGTGGGTCTATGTGAACTTCACTGGGAGGAAGCGCCTCCTTGTGCAGAGCAGTTTCACTGACAGGATGAAGCTGCAGGCTTCTGAAGATGAACCTGCTTTCCATCAACAACGAGCATCAGGCGAAAGTTTCCTGAGCTTCACAGTTCACACTCTCCTCCATCTGCCACAAACAATACCTTTCTCTCCTGTCATGATGATGATGATGAAGCACCATGAGATTTAATGATAATGAATCGTGTGACTAGGTGTGTTGAAGACCGGAATTACATAAACTAAATTAAAGTTTGTTGCCTGATGAAATTTAGCAGAGAGAGAAGACTAAAATATTTCAGCAACTATTGGTTAGATTTTTAGAAAGTAATAAGTTAACTTTTCACTTACTGAGTCATAAATGTGACATACTGAATTGTTTTTAACTAAAAAAAAGAAGCTGAAAGTTGCTCGTGCTGGTTTGAGTCTGCGGTTACAGTTTAAAGTATTCTCAGCTATCTGCACTGAAGAAAGGTGTGTATTAGAGGTGTGTATTTGTTAGCCACAGCCAAACCAGTACATATCACATTTTCCATCCGATAGCTTGTGAAACCGGCAGAACCACAGGAGACAAACAAGAATGAGACCAAAGTTTATTGATCCTGCAGAGAAACAAGTTGATGTGACAACAAGAAGTAAAAAACGTGAATAAAGCAGCTAGTTATTACATTACCTACAAACAACCTGAACTTATCATTAGACTCTGTTGAGGAGAAATATATGAATGTACAATGAAACAGGTAACATGTCAGTGCTGTGTAACGTACTGAAACATTTGCAAGGAGAATTTCACTAAAACTTACACACTGAACCTTTAAGAAATGTCTCAGCTAGAAAAGCCTTTAGTGATCTGAATCTGTCGTTGGGAAAAGTCTGCAGCGTTGTCCAATTAGGAGCAATCAGGATGTCACTGTAGCATCACAAGCTGAAAAATAACATTTTCAGATCTGTGTGTTCATATTGAGGAAGGAAATATACAATAAAGCTAAGCTAATCAACAGTACTTGGTCATTTAGTTGTTGAGAATATTTCTTAAGGGGCTTTGGTGATGTAACAGGGAAAGGTAAGACAGGTCTAGCTTAGAGTTATTTAGCTGACCCCATAAGTGTTTTCTGACATTCTAGCTTTAGGTATTTCTCACATGTACTTGTCCTTGTCAGGGAGACAACAATAAACTTATTAGTTAGAGACAGTAGCTCAGGTGTCAGGCTAGCAGATATCAATGTTCTCTGGGAATCTTACGAGATTGAGTCCTACAAGAATGTTTACAAGAACTCACTGGCTCCACAGATTAGAGTTTAAACATCAGATAGATAGTTGTTATAGGTGAAAGGTGACCTAATAGAGAAACCCACAGGCACTAGGGGGGAGAGAGAAACATAAAAGGGACCAAAAGGTGTTCTCCTTCAGATCTGGTGTTAGCATTTGATCTGTTCACATGTTGTATGCTGGCACTGTGTCTCCTCGGCCGGGCTTAATAAACACTGCTATGTTAAGTCTTCATCAGTCTCCGAAACTTCTTCACACCTGAACCTGGCTCGCAATATTTCTTCAACATTAGTGTTTATTATTAGCAGCATCTTTTGTAATTTAAGGTAGGTTGTGTTTTTTATGAAATATAATTTAAAGTCTTCTCAGTTTACATAATTATTAATTATAGCAGGTTAGCATGTAAGCTTTAGTGGCATCTAGTGGTGAGGGTTACGAATTGCAACCGACTGTTCACTGTGCATTCACGTGCTACTTGGATGGTCCAATTTCCCATTAATTCTAATGGCAGAATAAGGTTGTCCATTATGTCAAATTCATTTCTATATCCAGCAATAAAAAAGCTGTGAAAACTGTCAAAATTTGGTCCTCTTTTAATATCTTTATATAATTAAAAAGCTCTTTAGTGTTGTGCGTTTGGGCTCTATCCTGCTGTGCACTCACCAAATCCTGAGAGAATGACCGGACCACAAAAGAGCCCAGCACACACTGAGTTATCTGAGTAAGAACATGAACTTTTATGAGATGTGTTGGAGCTGTGAGACATGTGGATAAGAGCCAGTCATGTTAGCCATAAGGACATGTCTCTTACCTGGAAGAGACTGGCCGCAAGGGAAGGAGTGGGAAACTCATTCCTGGCTTGGGTGTTTGACCACCTCCACACCTCAGTCAATTGCCTGCCAGGTCATCATCGGGTCCTCACCTGTTAGCCTCGCATCGGGGTCAGCCTTTTCCCCGGCCTGCTAGCCCCCAATGGACTTGTTCCCAGCCTGCCAGCTGCATGCTAGGAAGCATCCTCCTGTCGTGCCCTGCTAGCGCTGCTAGTCCTCTGCCAGGCCGGCCTGCTAGCAGTGAGTAACGGACAGCTACCTGTGGGCCGTCTGTTCCCCGCTCTGTTAGCTCCTGACAGACAAGCGGTCTGCCGGTTAGCATCCTGCCTGCATACTGTTCGGCTGGCGCTACAATGGCTAGCTATCTGACTGACCTGCCTGTATCCTGTTCTGTATGGTTGTCTAGCTGTCTAGTGGAGCCTAGTCCGGTGTTTTGGGGGGTTACCTCCGTCCTGCCCAGAGTCCAGTCGGCAGCCTGGCCTACTCTTGCTCCCATGTTCCACTCGGTGGTCCAACACACACCTGTTCCTGGTCCCTCGTCAGCGGTCTGACTGACGCCATCACCAAGGACTCCGTTGGTGACCCCCCCCACCAACTCCTGCTCCACGTTGCCTGTCCATGGTCTCCAGCCCTGTTGTCCAGTCCATGGCTCAGTCTTCATCTGTGCTGGTCATGAACCCTGGTCTGTCACTAAGTGTGTTTCTACCTTTTGGTCTGGTCCTGTCTGTTTGTCACCAGTGTCTTGGGCTCTATCCTGACACTTAGTTTTGTTGCTATACTTCCCCTGATGCACTGAGCTCCTTTCTCCTCCTCTTTCTCTCCATCTGTATGCAACCTCAGCCCATTAATGCATGTTACTAACTCGATTTCTTCCCTTTCCCGTAGTCTTGTGCTTTCTTGTCCCTCTCCTCTCTCCTCCTATCACTTTCTGCAGGTGTTTATGGCTCTGGAGCTGTGGAGTCTGGATCTGGGGTTGCAAGCCGCCTGCTGCTACCATGTACTTGCTTGACACCCTTGGCTACAATTATAATTACTAGTCCTATTGTTATTATTTTTATTATTATTATCATAAATAATCCTACTGATCTCATGGGAGCAGGAGTAGGCCAGACTGGCAACTGGAATCTGGGAAGGACAGAGGTCATGCTCGGAGCACCGGACTCG
>NC_060161.1:33405891-33408451 GCF_021292245.1 Micropterus dolomieu
GCCCCCCCCCCCCCCCCCCCCAACTCCTGCTCCACGTTTCCTGTCCATGGTCTCCAGCCCTGTTGTCCAGTCCATGGTCTTGTCTGTTTGTCACCAGTGTCTTGGGCTCTATCCTGACACTTAGTTTTGTTGCTATACTTCCCCTGATGCACTGAGCTCCTTTCTCGTCCTCTTTCTCTCCATCAGTATGTAACCTCAGCCCATTAATGCATGTTACTAACTCGATTTCTTCCCTTTCCCGTAGTCTTGTGCTTTCTTGTCCCTCTCCTCTCTCCTCCTATCACTTTCTGCAGGTGTTTATGGCTCTGGAGCTGTGGAGTCTGGATCTGGGGTTGCAAGCCGCTTGCTTCTACCATGTACTTGCTTGACACCCTTGGCTACAATTATAATTACTAGTCCTATTGTTATTATTTTTATTATTATTATCATAAATAATCCTACTGATCTCATGGGAGCAGGAGTAGGCCAGACTGGCAACTGGAATCTGGGAAGGACAGAGGTCATGCTCGGAGCACCGGACTCGGCTCCACTAGACAGCTCCGTGTCTGAGACATTGTGTCTCCTCTCCTTGATCTCATAGAAACAAATGTGTTGAAACTGAATTGTAAGAATTTTATGAAGTTCTGAAGAAGCACTAAATATCTATCTCCATTATCGCCATTGTTGTGTTGTTTCAGTGTTATTAATGTTAGACGCACATTTTGAACAAGCATTGCACTATTTCACCACTACATCTACAAAGCGCTGGGAGGCGTCCCTTTGGCCCCTGTGAACGGGCAATGCTCTTTTATATAGCAATTTTAAGTCACTTTCGATAAAAGCATCAGCTAAACGATGTAATGTAAATGTAATGCTACTGTTTGCACTACTACTAGTACTGCAACACATTCAATAATACTACTGCTGTAAATATAACCTAAGTAGGTCTTACATTTTTTTCATCTGCACACCACTGCTGTGAAAGGTGAAAGACCAAATTTAAATGGAAAGTATTTATCTGAAACTAGACGACCACAAAGCTGCTCTCTTCTGTGAAAACAAGTTCACACATTTCAGCCAAGGCACAAAACTGACAGACACATCAGCTAAAGCAGACCACACTGTAGTGAGAAACCACCAGCTTCACAACACAGTTCACTGGAGTCAACAAGAGAAATGTATAGTTTGATGTTCAGAGTGGGAAAAAAAGAGACAGATGCACAACCACACAGAACTGTTTGTCTCTGTAAACAGATTTACCACAGGGCAACACATATTCAGACTACAGTCTGAAACTGAATTAAAAGAGAAACATTTTGCAAAACAAATCTCTGGGTGCTCTGGCTTCTGTGGTGTCCGAACAAAAATGCTGCGATGATGTGTTGAGAAGAAATCCGCTTGACACTGTTCTTGATCATAAAAGTTTATTACATCAAGGAGTTCAGCATCAATTACAAGCTCTGCAGCAGCTTGGAGAGTGACCCTGCCCGATAACCACTCTGTCTCTCTGTACATCAAACACAGCTTATATAGGACATGTTTAGGCATCTGTTAGACACCATATAAGGGTCTGAGTCTGCAAACTAAGGCACCAATCCATATAAGGTGTAGTGAACAACGGTGTGGATTTGTGCATTTTATATTGAATAAATTTGGAGCTACCCTAAATTCCTTTCTCCTCCCCAGAGAAGAAGGGGAGGGGTCAAAGTTGCGTTCTCTAAGTGCTATCCCGACCATGAAACTGGCACCTTTTTGATTCCAAAGCTGATAACGCGGGGCCTGACTGTTAAACTGACAAAGGGACACGAACCAGCCATTGGCATTTCCCTAAACAGCCTATCAAAACTGGCCCCCCACACACGTTTCCGTGGCAACTGACCTTATTCTTTTCATCAAAAAGGAAAACCCCTGTCTCACCCAAGTGTGACATGGTCCAGACACTGAACTTTCAATGGCCAAAGACTGCAGTCTCCAAAGACTCAAAGCATTTAATTACATTTAATTAAATGATTAGTTACCTGATTACGTTTGCCTCTATTTGAGTAGTTATGTTAACTGTTGTTGCTATCTGTTGTTGATATTAGTGCTGAAAAGAAAGTTACTTGTGCAGTGTTTTTATTTTCAGCAAGACACTCCTTCATCTAATGTAATCCAAGCTTTCCTCATGTAACCTGAGCTCCCCCAAGAGCGACACGCGACCTCTCTTCACTCTCTTCTCTTCGCTGTTGGCTCCCTTCCACTCTGCTCTGCTCACTGGACACTTCGGCATGCGCGTGGCGTGCCTCGCCAGGCAACGCCCTCAGACTCGGCCAGCGAAACAGGCCTTTTGTTCGCCTGAAGCTACACACCTGAAGTGCCGCGACATCGATCTGCCTTCAGTTTGTTTTATTTTCTTTATTTCTTTTGTTTCTTAAAGTTATCAGTCCGTTAAGTTACACTGGACTAATTCAGGAACGACAAGTTCCATTTTAAGCCTTTTTCGTCTTCACCGAGGTCAGACCAAGCCACGTGGTCTCGCCAGCTACAACGAAGGAAACCTGAAAACAGCCGAATTGCCAGACGGAGGAGGCGTTTTCAATCA
>NC_060161.1:33408551-33411586 GCF_021292245.1 Micropterus dolomieu
TTCCCACAATCGAACCTCCAGGCTCATTGTTCAGCAAATGTTTATGTTCCCTGTATCCAACCATCTTTTTATCACCTTAGTTAGAGAATAAATTCACTGTAATATAACCAAGAGCTGTGTGTGTTGCCTATTTCTAGTTCCTGCCAAGAGAATTGACCCTTTAGATATGAGACTGACTGACTGATTTAAGATAATTGAGCGATTATTAACTAACTGATCACTAGTAATAATTGTATAATTATTCAAAACTACCTAGAGGTCCGGAGACTCTAGGATTATAACAACTCCGGTGGTGCCCTGAAACGAGGGATAAATTTTGATTTTATGAATCTTAAAAATTCATAATTGGGTATCAATTCTCACAAATTTATTAAAATGCATAACTAAAAATTTTTAGGTCTGCTACAAAGGGCACAGTTCTATAGGATAAGTGTAGACATCTATTAGACACCATATAAGGGTCTGAGTCTCCACATAACCACTGACCTCTGCTCTCCCCATAAAAGGTCACTAATCCTCTATCCAGCTGCTGCAGTGCTATGTTAAACTCTTATATCTTATCAAATGCACATATGTTATACACCACACTTCCTCCCACCGTCCAAAGACATGCAGACTAGGGTAATTGGTGACCCTAAATTGTCGTTAGGTGTGAGGATGACAGGTTGTTTGTCTATGTGTGGCCCTGCGATGGATTGGTGACCTGTCCAGGGTGTGTCCTTTCGCCCGATGTCAGCGATTGGCTCCAGCTCCCTGCAATGGATGGATGGATGGACCCACCTGATCTGGGGTGTTATGACCTGGCTTAAAAGGCCACAACAAAAGGGAGACACACCATGGTAAACAGTTAGAGTATGTTTATTTAATGAAAATAAGCCAAATCAATCGTTACTTCAAATGAACATAATTAAAGTATGAGGTATGTAGTCTGTGGTTTCAGTAGTGTCTGTGCAGGATGATGGTTGCATGAATGTATGTGTGAAGGTGCTGTAATATGCAAAACAAGATAAATACCACAAAGCAATAGTCCAACCAAAGAAAACCAAACTAAATGGAAAACCAGGGAGCCGGCCGCAGGTAGGTCTGATCTGGTCTTGACAGCAGCTCCCTGCAGAATGAGAAAACAGTACCAAATACTCTACAGGTGCCCGGAGCCACTGCAATCAGCTCCTCCTCCACAAGAAAGAGAGAGAGAAAGAGAGAGACAGGCCACACTCACTCATGACCCCACAGGGCGTCACATGGGGATATAACTCTAAATGACAGTAACTAGTAATCTATAATGTCTTACATTTTGGCAGTAACTTGCCCAACACTGGGCACATGACAGGACTATGTGTGGGCATACACTTTCCTTCATCATCGAGTGGTTACAAGCATGGTCGTACGAGGTCACCGAGGTCCGGACCTCCGTAATTATATGTATGTATCTATAAATAAAATCATTCAAATAAAAAACATTGATAACACGATCAACTTAAATGAAGGCCATGCGGATGCAGCTGATTACAAGTCTCTACCATCATTTCAACTTGAAAGACTCAGTTCCACTTGGGGAAACACAATAAGCACATGAAAACCTTGTGCGTGCAATAACTGAGAGCACCACTGTTTACAGGCAGAGCTTCAACAGTTCACTGGCGTCAACAAGAGAAATGTATAACAAGCTGGTGGATGATTTGTGCATTCAGATTTAAATTTATTAATTTAGCTGACTCTTTTATCCAAAGGGACTTACAATTCCTATGTCAGAGGTTGCATGCCTCCGGAGCAACTAGGGGTTAAGTGTCGTGCCCAGGGACACAATGGTGGATGTATCATAATGAGGAATTGAACCCCGGTCTCTCACACCAAAGGCAAGTGTCTTATCCACTGCTCCATCACCACCCACAGATTGTCTCAGAGCCGATCCGCACATTACACCAGTGTAGCTCCTACAATCGTGACAAAACAGTGCAAACAGCTGCTTACGTCAAATTATTATGCTGTATTATCAAGAGCATACTCGGCATTCAGCACTAACCTGCTGTATTTTATGTTGTCATATAGCAATAGTAGTGCCCATTATGCAGTCTGCACATGTAATTTGTACACTGTATTCCTCCCTGTCAATAGGGGGTGCTGCAGCACCCTTGGTTAGTGTTCAACGTGTAACATGATCACATAAATTCAAATAAAAAATATATATATAATGTGATTATATTATCAGAATAAACTCATAAAATGACCAATGTGCTGGTAAACAACATTTTTTTCTTCTGATCCTCACTGACATGATTCATTTTCTAGTCCCAAACATTTTGGAAAATCCTCATAATTCAAAATGTCCTCTCTTTTTACCATATTCTCACTTCTGACCTAAATCTTATTTTGACTGAAACATAATAAATATATATTGTTTTAAAGAGATAGGACCAGACAAGATGTCCTCACTTTTCATAAAAACATGCAGTACCCAGTTTCTTTCCATATTAAAAATTGCTTGCTTTTTAAAAATGTCATTTGCTGATATTTGCTTACATAAAAAATGTCCTCATAGTGTAGATTTCTTACTTACTCTTTTTTAATGTCTTCACATGTCAAAATGAATGCTCTTATAGCCCAAATTGATGTCAGGATGTCACACAACAGAACACAGAATTGAATTTATAACCTCTGACAACCTTAGGTAGAGTTAAAAAGATCACATATGTCACATATATACTGACAAATTTCACTTTTGTTTCTTTGCAGTTTGCAAAGTTAGAAATGTTGCCACATTATCTATCATCTCTGCTGTCCCGAAACCTGCTGAACCTCCATCCCCTCAAGATCCAATCCTACTTGTTGAGAATAACCTATACTTCATCCCTCCATTGTCCTCATGGTGTCCTAAAATGGGCTGATTGGAATGTCATTAGCTCTGCAGGTATTTGGTCATAAAGCAAAAAGTTGGATATTTGATGATGGCAGTAGATGAAAAGTCAGAGGATAACCAAACTCATTACAGCTCATCCTGCGGGGAACTAAGGGACAGGGTTGGTTTCCTGTTTGGT
>NC_060161.1:33411686-33415266 GCF_021292245.1 Micropterus dolomieu
AGCACCACTGTTTACAGGCAGAGCTTCAACAGTTCACTGGCGTCAACAAGAGAAATGTATAACAAGCTGGTGGATGATTTGTGCATTCAGATTTAAATGTATTAATTTAGCTGACTCTTTTATCCAAAAGGGACTTACAATTCCTATGTCAGAGGTTGCATGCCTCTGGAGCAACTAGGGGTTAAGTGTCTTGCCCAGGGACACAATGGTGGATGTATCACAATGGGGAATGGGGAACCCGGGTCTCTCACACCAAAGGCAAGTGTCTTATCCACTGCTCCATCACCACCCACAGATTTTCTCAGAGCCGATCCGCACATTACACCAATGTAGCTCCTACAATCGTGACAAAACAGTGCAAACAGCTGCTTACGTCAAATTATTAGGCTGTATTATCAAGAGCATACTCGGCATTCAGCACTAACCTGCTGTATTTTATGTTGTCATATAGCAATAGTAGTGCCCATTATGCAGTCTGCACATGTAGTTTGCACACTGTGTTCCTCCCTGTCAATAGGGGGTGCTGCTGCACCCTTGGTTAGTGTTCAACGTGTAACATGATCACATAAATTCAAATAAAAATATATATATATAATGTGATTTCAGAATAAACTCATAAAATGACCAATGTGCTGGTAAACAACATTTTTTTCTTCTGATCCTCACTGACATAATTCATTTTCTAGTCCCAAACATTTTGGAAAATCCTCATAATTCAAAATGTCCTGTCTTTTTACCATATTCTCACTTCTGACCTAAATCTTATTTTGACTGAAACATAATAAATATATATTGTTTTAAAGAGATAGGACCAGACAAGATGTCCTCACTTTTCATAAAAACATGCAGTACCCAGTTTCTTTCCATATTAAAAATTGCTTGCTTTTTAAAAATGTCATTTGCTGATATTTGCTTACATAAAAAATGTCCTCATAGTGTAGATTTCATACTTTTTTAATGTCTTCACATGTCAAAATGAATGCTCTTAAAGCTCAAATTGATGTCAGGATGTCACAAAACAGAAAACAGAATTGAATTTATAACCTCTGACAGCCGTTGGTAGAGTTAAAAAGATCACATATGTCACATATATACTGACAAATTTCACTTTTGTTTCTTTGCAGTTTGCAAAGTTAGAAATGTTGCCACATTATCAATCATCTCTGCTGTCCCGAAACCTGCTGAACCTCCATCCCCTCAAGATCCAATCCTACTTGTTGAGAATAACCTATACTTCATCCCTCCACTGTCCTCATGGTGTCCTAAAATGGGCTGATTGGAATGTCATTAGCTCTGCAGGTATTTGGTCATAAAGCAAAAAGTTGGACATTTGATGATGGCAGTAGATGAAAAGTCAGAGGATAACCAAACTCATTACAGCTCATCCTGCGGGGAACTAAGGGACAGGGTTGGTTTCCTGTTTGGTACAGATTTCTATGTGTAGGACATCACCTCCAAAGTGGGATCACTTTTTCCTGTTTCACTGGAGAATGAAGCTGTGAGTACTGATGTGCGGATTGATCCTAAAGTATAGATATTTCTGATACCAACGTTTCCTGCTGTAGGATCGATACTCATATAAAAGGATCGATATCTCAACTCAGTAATTTGGAGTGAGTGTGTGTTTTATTATAGGTATCTTAATGTCACCAGGATGGTCTAATTAGGGTTAGTTGATAGGAACTACTTTTCCTTCCACTTGTCAAAGTCATGCTTGCGCTACGGCTCTGTGACGGAGCTTCTTTTAAGTGAGCCACTGCAGCCCTTTACATTTCCCCCGATTGAATACTGACTGGCTGACTGTAAAAACGTCACGTCAGGCTGTATTTTAGCTGTGACGGTAATAATGACACTGTGTGTGATGTGTGTGCAAAGACAGTGAAATACTTTGACAACACTGCAAACTTCGGTAAACATCTGAGATTAAGTCAAAATAATCGGATGATGTTATAAAGCGGCAGTTCTGAGCAGGATATTTTTATTATAATTAAAGAATATGACAGTAGTTTGATGTCTTGTAATTATTCAGCTATTATTTTGAATTGGTAAGGCTACAGCCTACTCCTTATTTCTCTCATAAATACACAAACGGGAGTAGGGAGGTCACATTAAACTAGAAATAAAATACGTAAAAAATATTGGTATAGGCAATACCAGCCTGGGTATTACTTGGTATTGGATCGTATAGGAATTAAGTGGTATTGCTCACTACTAGCTGTGAGACTTCAGAGTGTCGTTCAGATGAGATCCAGGACAACCAGAGACATGAAGGCTGAATTCTGAAGCTGCTGTCACAGGAGAAGAATCCTTTTGTCTGTCAGCCCTGTTTGGGAATCTACCTTCTCAATCTGTTCTCACTCCCAAGTTGTCACATATGGATGCATGATCACGACCTGTTGTGCCAGTTAGTAACACACTGGGAAGCTCATTAGCATCATAGGTCAACGTAGTGGATGAAGCTCGTCATTTATGAACTCTAAAATAAGGTGTGGGATTCAAAAAACAGAAAAGTCCAAGTATGGAGGTTGTTGAGGTGGACGGTTGGACCAGAAACTGGACTTTTGCCGATGAGACTGGTGTTTGTTTACAGTGTGAAACAAAATGTCAACACTGAATGTATTTAGTGAAGCTCCAAACTGAGACGTTTTACAATGTTAACCACTAGTTTTGCATATTTATTGTCCCTACACATCCAAAAATGATGCTAAGGGGATACTACGGGTGTGTAGTGACATTATGGGGTCTTGACCCAGCGACCATATTTGACGAGTTGGGAGAATGTGTTGGCCTTCTCCCACATGAAATCATTAAAGTTCAGCTCATCATTGATATAAGCATCTACCTACCAATGACAAAGATTCTGTTAAGGTCATCCTCCCCTTTTCGTAAACGTTCTCTGTTTAACTCTAACTTTGCATGACACAGACAACCACACAGTCATAGCGACACCACACACAACTGCCACATCGTAATGTTATATGCGATCCATACACCAGCGATCCACACAGCTTTCTCTTCTTTAAGTTAAAACGTTTCAGTATTACTCAGAATGTAAAGACAGATAAGCGGTATGAAAACCTTCCAGCTGTGTTTTCCTCTGCCGTTGTTGCTGCAGCGGTCTGTGTGACGGCGGGAGAAGAGGGCTGCTGGCCGGCCTCACACGCTCCTCCCGCGTATTGGTACAGGCTTCCCCCACAGCCACTTGTGGAGCTCCTCAACTCCGACAATATTCAAGCAATTTTTGTTTGTCAAGTTCTGTGTGTTTTTTAATTGATTACAGCTCAGCCCAAATTTAAAAACTGCTTTTCTCTCTGAAGAACGCAAAGGACAACTCAATCTTTTCACTTCTTGATTCTTTATTTTCTTTGAGATGGTTTAATAGACCAGTGATGGAATAATATGGTATAGTTTCTTGAAGGTGACTTGATAGATCAGTGATGGAGTAGTAGATATAGTTTGATAACCTTTCAAATACACAAACCAAACATGAATTAGTTACAGATAAATCATGAATCAGTCACACATAAATCACAATACCACTTTCTCACAGAAGTAATAAATAAATGCTATTGAATCTTCA
>NC_060161.1:33415286-33425971 GCF_021292245.1 Micropterus dolomieu
ATGAAGGCTGAATTCTGAAGCTGCTGTCACAGGAGAAGAATCCTTTTGTCTGTCAGCCCTGTTTGGGAATCTACCTTCTCAATCTGTTCTCACTCCCAAGTTGTCACATATGGATGCATGATCACGACCTGTTGTGCCAGTTAGTAACACACTGGGAAGCTCATTAGCATCATAGGTCAACGTAGTGGATGAAGCTCGTCATTTATGAACTCTAAAATAAGGTGTGGGATTCAAAAAACAGAATAGTCCAAGTATGGAGGTTGTTGAGGTGGACGGTTGGACCAGAAACTGGACTTTTGCCGATGAGACTGGTGTTTGTTTACAGTGTGAAACAAAATGTCAACACTGAATGTATTTAGTGAAGCTCCAAACTGAGACGTTTTACAATGTTAACCACTAGTTTTGCATATTTATTGTCCCTACACATCCAAAAATGATGCTAAGGGGATACTACGGGTGTGTAGTGACATTATGGGGTCTTGACCCAGCGAAAATATTTGACGAGTTGGGAGAATGTGTTGGCCTTCTCCCACATGAAATCATTAAAGTTGAGCTCCTCAACTCCGACAATATTCAAGCAATTTTTGTTTGTCAAGTTCTGTGTGTTTTTTAATTGATTACAGCTCAGCCCAAATTTAAAAACTGCTTTTCTCTCTGAAGAACGCAAAGGACAACTCAATCTTTTCACTTCTTGATTCTTTATTTTCTTTGAGATGGTTTAATAGACCAGTGATGGAATAATATGGTATAGTTTCTTGAAGGTGATAGATCAGTGATGGAGTAGTAGATATAGTTTGATAACCTTTCAAATACACAAACCAAACATGAATTAGTTACAGATAAATCATGAATCAGTCACACATAAATCACAATACCACTTTCTCACAGAAGTAATAAATAAATGCTATTGAATCTTCAAACCAAACTAAACACGATCATTAAGTTTAACCTAGGATTTTAACAAGAAAATACCAATCCCATTTTTAAACTCATGCATATGTTACTTCTGTCAAGTTCAACATTCACATAACAAATCCCCATTACTTATTTTAAATTGCAAATTACAATCCAAGCAGAACCTGAACATTTAAAACTCAATATATTCAAACACAGTCAGTCATAAATTGTCCTACCAGTTGCGTCTTTGAATGATCAGGAGCTGTAATCATAGTGTCCTTTTCCAGGAATAAATGAGAGAACCAACCGAACTCTCTACAAACATTTCAATGCCATGCTCTCTCCGTGGGTGCTCAGGCAAATATAGTCCCAAAAGCTACATGGTTGCCCCCGGCAGTTTGGGAGTGCTCTGAGTGTCCTGGGAGAATCTAGGCTTGGAGTGCACAGTACAACTAAACCAAAGTAACCATAAATTGACAACATTGTTCCACCATCACTTCTCGTAAAACTGTCAATATTATAAATCTACACAGCTGATTTCTCACCTCAAAACTTCTCAGAAGTGGATTTAGTGATGAAATTACAAAACCTAAAAAATTACGAAAACTGTAAATTATAAAACTTTCTGTTGCTGGCCTCTGTCTGGCGCATGCAATGATGATGCAGTGAATAGTGACGATTCTCTCTGACCAATCAGCAGTCTGTAATTTTTTCATGTTACATTTTTGTACCCCTCAGCTCTCTTCGAACCTTGACAGAAGTGAGGTGATACAAAAAAAAGTACCTGGAAGCAGGTAGAGGTACAACATTCCTACAATGGAAAACCAAACAATGGCGAGTCGAGCTAAAGGGCCTCCGCTCAGACTAGCTTGGTTTGAGGGAGTGCCTGACCCCCGCTAGCCACTTGGCAAGCTTTATGATGCGTTTTCATTGTGACATCACAAGTAAAGGAAGTGAAGGGCTGGACTACAAACGAGCTGTTTTCAAGCGGTTCAGAGCAGTGCTTTCTGTGGGAGATGGGAACTCCCTTTGGGCTGGACTTTGAGCTTTTTCAATTTGCAAACCTATTACATGCACAAAAAAGATATATAACTTAATAAAGGAGAGGGGGAAAGCCAAAAAGCATAATACCACCTCTTTAAAAAATGTAGTAGTAAAGTAGTAAATAAAAAATTAAAGATGTTGCACGATTAAAAAACGTTTGAACTAAACAAAAATTCAGCTTTCATTTGGACCAAAAACATGTCAACAGCTTTGTCCATTTGTCCAGGGGTCTGTATCATGAATCAAGTTCACCTGAGTCAGTCTTTCTCCAACTGCTCTCACACAGCTGCTTACAGAATAAGATTAGAAGAGTTTAAAGTGAGACTGTCACTGCTGTTGAAGTTTGAGATCCTGAGTTGAACGTCATCTACAAGTCAAACTAGAACATGAGGAGTTCCACAGGGAAGTGTTCTGGGTCCTCTGCTGTTTGTGATCTATGAAGGAAATCTGGGGTTTATTTGCTGATGACTCAAACATTTGAGCTTCATTAAGAACCAGAACACACTGAACACACGGGTTCAGCTCAGAAGTGATGCTCTGTGGTGACATCAGTGATGACATCATCATAGTCCTCATCCAATCCCTCCTCAGCCTGGGTGGGCAGGGTCATCACCATGGAGACTGGCAGGTCTGCACTGCACTCTGTATTCAGAGCAGGTTAGAAAGAAAATGTAGATTCAAGATAATTCATCTGTTAGAAACAACCGTCAATTGCCAACACCAGTGACAGTGTGAGACTGATTGATTGATTGATTGTAAGGTCAGTGAATAATTCAGAGTGTTACCTGTGGCCCTGTGTCGATATAAAGACACCATGAGGACAGTGGAGATGCAGTACGGACAGAAGACCAATAGGTGGTAGATCAGTCTAAACACAAGCTGGAAGGGGGCTGAGGCAGGGGGTGTTGGAGGAGGCGGGGTTGTTGGGGTAGGCAGAGCTGTGGTTCTAGGTTTGTCTGTAGAGGGAATCCACCTGGTCAGGTGAATCTCTGAATGAAATAAGTCCTAAAATCAAAGGTAACCTCCTCACCTGTGACAGAGATCCAGCTGGATGGAGACTCTCCACGACCTCTGATGTTACACTTGTAGAGGCCTTCATCAGACTTGTTAACATGGTGGATGGTCATGTGACCTGTAGGCTCAGTCCTGATGAGGGAGCCATCTTTATAGAAACCAGCTGGGAGGTTGGAGGGAGGGGTCTCTGTTTTACAGTGCAGAGTGACATCATGTCCCTCCATCACAGGGAGGACAGGACTCTGCAGGATCACTGGTCCACCTCAACACAGAGACAAACTACAGCATTTCATCATTTACACACAGCTTCATCAACACTAACTCCACAGTCTGATCTTACCAGTGACAGTGATGTTGATGGTGTTACTGGTTGCTCCCTCTCTGGACTCACACCAGTAAACTCCACTGTGCCCTGGGAGGATGTAGCTGATGTTACAGGAAGAACCAGCTGATCTTCCCCAGTCAGCTCCACACTGAGTCCTGGTTCCTCTGGTTGTGTTCCTCCTCAGCGTCCATCCAGCAGAGTTGTCGTCCTCCTCACAGCTCAGAGAGACAGACTCTCCTTCAAACAGCTGAGAGCTGCTGGGACTCACAGTCAGAGAGGCTGGAGGAAGAGACAGAAAGATGTGGTTAGAGAGAACATTTGCATTAATTTTCTCCACATTCCTCATATTCCTACTTTCTCACTGTCACTTCTTCACTGCTGAACTGATCTCTGGTGCTGAGTTTCAAAGAAGAAATCTGAATCAATCTCAGATATGAGCTGATAGACAAATGTTTTTTGCACGTTTTCAAATTTAACTCTCAACGTTGCTGTTCAACACAGCAGAAGATCTGGCAACAAGTAATTTTCCCCCAGTCTTTCATAGCTGCTGCATCACACTGTGCAGCCCTGGTTTCTGACTGATTACATTTTTAAACCAGTAGTTTTAGCTTTGGCTCCAGTCTGCAACACTGTGGCATCAAAACTGCATTCAGTGTTTTATTGTATTTGTAATGTGGCTGTTTCCCTCCACAAACACTGTCCTAAACACTAACTGTTCGATCAGGGAGTGAATAACTTTTCAGCTGTGACAGAAGAAGTTTGCTCACCTTGGTTTGTTGTGCAGCTCAGCAGTGAGGTCAGAACTAAAGAGAAATCACACTCAGGTTGGTTTGAGGTTTGAGGTTTTTCATGCAACAAGACATCTGGACTTTCTACAACAAAGAACAACCTGCTTGTAGTGCACAGAAGGACAGCCACACATTGATATTAGATGTGGAAATAACAAATTATATTGATCTTAAGGAGACCTATTATACTGCCTGTAGTTCTGTGACTCCTCTATGGCAGCTTTGCACAATTCAAAGTTCAAAATGCTGACTCTTCATCTAGACCTTCACTTCAGCCTCTGTCTGAAACAAGCTGTAGATGCTCCTTTCTCTTTAAGGTCCCCCCCTCTCAAAGCCCACAGTCTTCTGATTGGCTAAGACCTGAAGCATCTTACCAGGCTGTAGTGGTCATTGAGCTACAGACAGACTGAGCATACCTATGCCGAGCAAATGACCATTCATGGAATACCAGCTCGATCTGGCTTTATGTATTGTTGAATGGAGCCATTAGTAGAAAAAGATGTTGAAAACAGAGCGTTCAGAACAGGAGGAAATCTGAGGGGTTTGATCAGAGGGATTTCTTTTAAATACTTTAACCTCATTATCTAAAGCTTTGGCCACGTTTAACATGAACATCCAACATTGTAACATTGTAGATAAGTCATAAAATATGGAAAAGCACAATAGATCTCCTTCAAGGACATATTCTGTGTTTATTTGAAACTTTCCTCAACAAAAACAACCATATAGGTTGTTTGTGCAGCATAAAAGTAGGACCCATGTTTACATTTATTGTGGCAGTGACCTGTAGTGGCTGTAAAATGCAAGCACATGAGAAAGACAGTCATGAACTGCAAAAAGTCAGAAAGTTGTACTTTTTGTGGTGGTGGGTTGTGAAAAAAAAATCAATTTACCTAAACAGAGCAGTAGTAAGTAAAAATGCAGTGTCTGAAGAGCACACGTTGGCATGTGTTTGATTAAGGCTAATGCCAGTGTATTTATTATTATTTCAGAAAATAATATAGAATATAATATGGCTTATAACTTGTAGTCTACAATATTAATTCCAGTTGGACAAAACAACTGTTTCATTGTTTTTGTTGTTTTTATTCATTAAATTATCGTGCAAGAAAAATGTTCTACACGGTGGTTAGTCTCTGATTTATTGTTGTATTACTCGATACTGGTCTTGGTCTCAAGACCACTTTTTGATGGTCTTGTCTCGGACTCGAGCGCATTTGTAATCGGTCTTGTCCTGGTCTCGGACATTGAGGACTCGGGATTTTATTTCAAGACCAGTCAAGACCATAACTTTTGGAATATCAATAAATAGTTTTTGCATTGTCTGATTTATTTGTTAACATCCTATCTTTGATTGGATGTAAAACGTTTTGCTTCAAATGGAACCAATAACGCTAATTAAAAATGTTTTGTTCCCGTTTATGACTGTCACCTCTACCCTGAAAATGTAGGCATGGAAAAGGAGTGTTCAATAAAGATGCTTACGTTGATTTCAGCTCTTAGTATTTGTATGTGGGTGTTTTTATGGGAATGTGGATCTTTCAGATTAATTTCAGAAGTACCTCTGATCTCGTTCCACATTTTGAGTGCCATGTAATGCGGGGAACTGATCTTGGTCTTGACTCGGTCTCACCGTCCCTCGGTCTCGGTCTCAACTTTGTTTCAGTACCTAAAAGTCTTGGTCTTGTCTCGATCTTGATAAACTCTGGTTTTGGTTTTTACTTGGTTTCAGTTTGGGCGGTCTTGACTACAACACTATTTTAACACTATTTAGAAGAAATTTTCGATGCTGAAATGCAGGGCTTATGGGAATTTTTTGAGCATTAAACTCTTAGTTTGCTGCATTCTGGAGACATTCTCTGAACCAATTTATGGTGGAAATGTCTTTATTTATGTGAAGGGAAACACAAAATAGTAGGTGACAATTCAAGATATAAGAATATAATGGAATATAATGCAGTAATCCGTAGCTTCTAAAATACACATTTGTTTCTTCTAAATTTATATTGCATTGCATGTTTTCTTTTTGTGCTCAAAGCATTTTCATTTGTTATTTGTAACATTTTTTGTTGCAAGCTATTTTTCAGAACATTTTTAACAAAAGCTTTCAAAAAGTGATGGGGACATTCTGATCCTGACCTGTCCCCAGCATCCCCAGTATAAATGACACCTATGGCTGTCAGCTTTTTTTATGTCCTGCCCCATCCTGACTGTAAATGGTCTGTTCACAAAAAGTGAAACTGATAAGCAACTTTCTGCACATGGCTGCATGAAAGGCACCCGATCTTTTCCATCCTCTGTCTTTCACGAGACCAGCAGGTGAGAATGGAAACAGGTGAGTATCATGTTGTGCCCAGATAACCTGATGTGGAGAGGGCAGAGGAGAGTACCGGCAGCTTGTGAGAACTACCAGTACAC
Organism: Micropterus dolomieu; assembly: GCF_021292245.1. Lineage (NCBI taxonomy): Eukaryota > Metazoa > Chordata > Actinopteri > Centrarchiformes > Centrarchidae > Micropterus > Micropterus dolomieu. The sequence continues at coordinate 33,421,773 of NC_060161.1, forward strand.
AAGAAAACGCCATGGTACGCTAAAGAGTAAGTGCCGGTACTGCATACTGGCGTGTACCGGCCCACTTCAAGCACTGACTAAATGACAAAGTCATGTGAATGATTTACAAATTGAATGACTGGTTGGTCATTTCAACTCATTTATTGTTTAATTTCAAATAATGTTGTCTTCTGTAGCACTTCAGTATAGTGAATACCTTTGTGTTTAAATTTTTAAAAATTTTCTACATGCGTTCCTCTTCTTCTATGTTATGATATATTATCAGTGTTGTTATCTCCTAGAGGCCAAGGGAAGTCCGTTTTATCAGAAGTAAGAAAAGAAGAGAAATTTGTATGAATGGAGGACCACACGTTTTATTTAGCACAAGAGCCGACAGAGCGTATTTGATGGAAGACCAACACCAAAAGCTAAATGAGTAAAACCAACTTATGTTCATACAGAGTGGCTAACTGGTAGCACCAAACTTCAGCGACTGTTTTTCTGGCCAAAATATCAATTGACTCTGTTGTTGATGAGGACCTAAAGGCCAGTGGGAAATTCTATGACATGTTTATTGACCACCACAGTCACCATGAAAAACAGGAGAATGGCCTTCCTTTTCAAATAGAGTGAGTGAAATGTAGGCTACACCTCCATCTCTGTGTGTCTGCAGCTATGTGTGCCATTTTTGATGTGGTTATATTGTTTATTTTGCTTTGCTTGCCTGGATTTAGTTGTGTGTAAATAGTCCACAAGGGCACTGGGCAGGGTTACCTGAACAGATTTAATCCTGTTTATCCTCTCCGTGGGTATGGTACTTGGTTATTAGCTTTTGGGTGATGTTGTTTAATGAACATTTACCAAAGTATTAAATAAGAAGTATGTATTTGATACATGCAGTGCAGCGACTTTATGACATGAATGTAAAACTTTAAATGACTGACTGAGTTTGTGAATGCTTCTTTTATTCTCTACAGCATTTGTACTTTGCACTAGGCAGCCAGTAATGTATGCTAGTGAGAGTGAGAGGGAGAGAGAGAAGATGTATGTGTTGTAATGTATGTGTTACTGTGTGTTCTTTGCTTCCATATTACCAAATAATTATTAATTAAATTCCTGCTGTCTCGTCGTGGCTAACATGTATTTGATGTGTTGATGCTGTTCGGCTGAATTCAGTCTGTGTATTCACATTATTCACTCTATAACTCATTGATGCTCTTAAAAACAGAAATGTTTTAGGACTAATCTTTGAGCCAACATGGAGACAAACATTCACACATTAAGTAGATTTTTACGTACCTAGCAGCCACGGTAAAGCTGATTCCTCCATTTTAAGTCTTGGTCATCTGAGATCAACACATTAATGGTTACCAGTCACCCCAACTAAAAACCCACCTCCTTCTGTCTGTAGCACTTGCATTGTTGTGGTTTTCTTTCACACAGTTAGCAGGAAATAGGCTTTATGATCAGTCTCAACAACCTGTATGTGTTTGTAGAGTGGGAGAAAACCCACACAAACGCGAGGGCTGACAAAAACACTAAAGCTGGGCAGACATCCCAGTCTCAATTAAATAGTCTTGACTATTGGCTAGTCTGTGGAAAGTGTCCATGTTGTACCAATGATAATGATCAGATCAGACCAGGACGAGCCCTGATATGTCCTGATACAGGAACACGATGGTCTACATGGAGAGAACTGCAAGTTGTGCATTGTTGCTGTTTTATTTTGAAAATGTTATTTTTCTGAAGAACTGATTTCTGTAAACTCACTTAATATAATGTAGCCTCAGTGTGAACTGAAAATGATGTCATAGGACCGGCTTTGTCAGTAATGATTGGTTAGATTAAAACGAAATCCTCTACCAGCAGAAATAATTTGTCTGTTGAAATACCATTAATGGAAGTATAAAAAATGTATCTGGGTCAATTATGTCTGGTTCTGGCCAACTACACAGTAGGAAGTCTACTTTTCTCTTATGTCCATTCTTAAGACCCCTTTAGTTTTTTAACTAAAGCTACTTGCTACAAGACATGCCTACTACATGATATGACAAAACTGTTGCTGCTCGGTTAGGTTTAGGAAATACTGTATCATGGTTTAGGATAAAAGAAGTGTCCTGTAATCTGTCAGCCTTGACTTGAGATTGGTGTCACCTATAACCTGCCTACGTAACACATAGTATCAGCTGTGCCCGACCACATGTGAGAGAGGACAACACCGGCAGCTGCTGTGCCATTCATCATAATGTTTGGCTTTAAAACTTCATACAACAAGACCTAACAAAAGAAGCACTGACACGCAAAATAGGGGGCGGTGCTGGTAAGACCTATCTCAGTCTTGATAAACTCTGGTCTTGGTCTTGGCTTGGGTGGTCTTGACTACAACACTATTGAGCACCTCTGAAAAAGTGCAGTTCTTAGCCGCTTCAGAGGGAAAGATCCTGGAGCACAGACAGTCAAACAGAGCTCCTCTGAGCGAGGAGGACAGAGACAGCTATATATAATACTTTGAGGCGGACTGTTAACCGTTTGTGCAGCAAATGGGCCACATTGACTAGACACTGACCGACAACATTTATATATAAATGTTTTGATAAAATTTTTGCTAGAGACAATTCAGTAGTCATTGACATGCCCTTGAAGCTGTGAGCAATGTGCTCTCTCTCACGCTATCTCTCTCTCTCTAAATGCCAGGCTGAGTAACGGTGGGGGGTCACGTTACGTGAACTTCAAACAAAATGTAGCATTATTATTGCAAGTAGCCTCCGCTCTTTGAAGACCTGTGAGACAGGCTGCATCATGAAGATTATTGCATTAGTAAGCAAATATTTTTGATGTCGTTCTTGAGTTACAGCTTACAGTCAAAACGTTCTAGGCTAAAGCCTCGGAAAAATGACCCGACAACGCTGATGTCATCAAGTCATGATCCTATCGTCTGTATGCATTGTCGATGTTTAAAGACCTAGATTAGAGCTTGGTTGGAATTGAAGAATGTCAAATAATGCATCCCTAAGGGCCAGGAAGTGCAGAAGTGTTGGAAGAATCAGAAGAAATCCCCTCCAAAAGTATTGGAACAGTGAGGCAAATCCCTTTGTTTTTGTTGTTCACTGAAGATATTTGGGTTTAAGATCAAAAGATGAGTATGAGACAAGAGTTCAGAATTTCAGCTTTTATCTCCTGGTATTCACATCTTGATGTTGTTGAAGTACAATGACTTCCCCGATTTGTTTGATGGAAAATAACTTAGAGGAGATGAGAGATCAGATTCACATCACACCTTTATTGAGACAGACCCTTCCTGCACGCTACCCAAGTAAGGGTCTGATTACTCTTCCGCTAAGCTGTGTATATGTTGATGAGACATCACCCAGCTGCACATCCCATGTTACCTTATATGGAAGTTGTCAATAGGTGTAGAATATTTATAGTGTGCCTTAGGGGCTGTCATGTGAGTGTGTGTCACTGTATTAAGAAAAATGTGAAGTGTGTCAGAGTGTATTAATGTCCGGGTCCGGTTTCCTGTTGCTCACCACAAGCCTCTAACTGTCTTAACTGCTGAGTTACCAAAGATAAGCATGTCACACAATATTGAGTATCATATGAGCAATCATAAGTAATAAGTAAGCATATAATAGAATCATATTATGCAATATCACTGTAGGGTTGTATTGTATATCCACAATGTGTTAAACAACTCATGACATATCACCGTTTGTATTAGACCACAGCACAGGAACAATTAATCTTAACGTAAATAACATTTAATATTTGGTGGCATAACCCTTGCTTGCAATAACTGCCTCAAGGCTGCGACCCATCGACATCAAACTGTTGCATTCTTCATTTGTGATGCTATTCCAGGCTTTTATCTCAGCTTCTTTCAGTTCTTGTTTGTTTCGGGTGTTTCTCCCTTCAGTCTCCTCTTAAGGAGGTGAAATGCAGCTCTGTTGGGTTAAGGTCAGCTGATTGACTTGGCCAGTCTAAAACCTTCCACTTTTCCCCCTGATGAAGTCCTTTGTTTTGTTGGCAGTGTGCTTTGGCTCGTTGTCCTGCTGCATGATAAACTTCCTCCCCATTAGTTTCAATGCATTTCTCTGTAAATTGGCAGACAAAATGTTTCTGTCCACTTCTGAATTCATTCTGCTGCGACCATCATCAGTTACATCATCAATAAATATTAATGAGCCTGTTCCAGAAGCAGCCATGCACGTCCAAGCCAT
>NC_060161.1:33426071-33429136 GCF_021292245.1 Micropterus dolomieu
TCACTCTCTGGAAAATAAAATACATACAAATTACATTACTGCAGGTACTACAACTGATACTAGTGCTGATATATTGTTATGGTTACTATTGGTGGTTGTTAGTTTATGTTAATCTCGTGCCATTTCGTAAGAGACGTTATGTATTCTGCCAAGTCAGCTGTGTGATTCTCCATCGAGGATTAGCTCCTACGGAGATGAGGTTGGTGTGGCTGTGGTCGACCCTTCCACTCCAAAGATTCCAATCAACACTGGCTGCTGCATAAATAGTTTGTGTGCAGACAGGTCACGGTGGCTGTGAATCAGTGATCAGTCCACCTCGCTGCCAGGTCAAGTTACATGGTGTGTTTTGTTGTTGTTTCTTTTTTTAGATGTGACACAGGTTATTTTCTAGATTGTTTACATTGCTGTTTTGTAAGATTATGAATGCAGTCCTCCTTTTGTTACCTTGTTCTGAACTGGAGTGTTTTTGTTCTTTTAAGTTCAGTGCAGTATGTCTCCGTGTAATACCTCTTTCTGTTACACTGTGAACATGTAGCCTTGACTGCATCTATGTAGCCAGTTCATTTTGTACCTTTGTTTTCTTCACAAACCTTTTCAAATAAATCAAGTTATCACTAACCTGAATTATCCCATTTGTCATCGCCATCTCATTTCAGTTATCCCATAACTTATGATACCTCTCTCCATAACGAGAGAGTCGTAACAATATTCACTGCTGTTACTACTACTGGTTTATTTAGTGGGGGTGGCAGTTGTGCAGTGGAGAACACACATGACTTTGGTGTGAGAGATTCCCACTGCGACATCCAATGTGTCCCTAAGCAAGACACTTAACTCCTAGTTGCTCCAGAGCATTCGAACTCTGACATATAGCAATTGTGAGTCGTTCTGGATAAAAGCATCAGCTAAATGACGAGACGTAGATGTTGTGCAACACGTAATGATACTACTGCTAAAGAAATTAAAGAAAGTTAAACTTTATAAATGGCTGTAAGTTTGACAGTTTTTCTTAACACCACTACTGGGAAAGGTGAAAGACAAAATCTAACTGTGGGGTATTCATCTGAAACAATGAAACTAGACGACCACAAAGCTGCTGGCTAGTGTGAAACTCAACAAGTTCACACCTTTTAGTGCAAGGCAGAAAATAGACAGACATCACCATCTGCTAAAGCAGACCACACTATAGTGAGAAACCACTGTTCACAGAAGTCAACAGGAGGAAGTTGCTGCTGTGGTTTGAGGTGCAGAGTGGGGAAAAAAATATAAATGTAGACACAACCAAGTATATTTTGTCTGCTAGTTCTACACAGAACTGTTAGCGTCTGTAGGCAGATTCACCACAGGGCACAAAACAGATCTAACACACGTTGTCAGAAAACAAAATTTATCAAAACAAATATAAGTGCAATTTGACCATATCTATTGATATAGGTGTATATTAGTGTTTGAAGTGTAACACAATTATATAAATTTTTGTGGGTACGCACTTCCTGTGTTTTGTACGTATGCAACCTTTAGGAGTATTTTCTACGTACAATTTTATAAATGACATCATACCACACATCTTCATGGAGAAATTGCAGCAACAGGGACTTGAACAGCCATTCTTGCTTCAGTCCTGGGGTGTTGTGTCTCTGGAAGTATGCTCTCAGCTGTTTGTAATACTCCTGTGTTGTTAAATCCTATTCCTGGATGACAGCAAAGGCGCCAATGGTGGCGAAGGTGTGGTCAGTGTACACTGATTACCATTTCCGCAGGGCTTGGCAGAGTCCAGAGTACCAAACAGTAGTCATCTGAGTCATCCGAGCTTTCATAGTCACTCAGTTTGCTATAGCGATGAGGGCATCTTCTATCCTGTCACGGTGGGGATGGACTTCCACCAAGCGCAGGTGTTATCTACTGGGTCTGTGTGGTTCAGCAGCAGGTGAGGGGTTGGAGCCACCTGGGGCTCTGTTGCACAACTCCCCCTTTCCTGTGTAAGGGGAGTCTGAACAAAATGCAAGGTAACGCATCCAGTGATGGACTGGTGTACTTTGCTGGCGTGTGGGCAGATGGGGGCGCTCGATAGCCGAATAGAGTATTGAGGCTGAGGATTACACCACTAGGGGGTGTCAGCTCCTAGTTTAGAGGTCTTGGCAATTAATTTCACCACTCTATTTAAGAGAACACTTGGTAGCAATTAATTTGTTGAGTACTTAGACTTAAGAATCCTTTATCACAAGGTGATTGGTGTCAATCTAGCTTGCAGGTTAGTTTTGTTAATAACTAGTTCCCTGGAGGGTACCTAGCAAACTGAAGAGCCGTTTAACAAACGTGTGCCAAAAAATCCAAACAATGCAAATACTATCCTCTGGCACACAACAAAAACTCCAAAACACAACTGAATGAAAAATGCTTGGCAAAAGCATACAATATATAAATTAGAATCAAGGAAAAAAAGATTTTTCAAGTTAAAAAATAATAATTCTGGATTATTTATGCATAAATATTGCAATAAAATTGGTATTTATATGGCCTCACACAGGGGCACCATATGTTGGGGTTTTCAACATGGGCTCAGGTTTGGTTAGTAGCTGAATATCAAAAATATTCTAGAAATCTTAATACAATTAATATTCAAAATGTATTAATTATAATTAATAAGTAGGGGTACCTCCCTGAAATCAGGGACCAATAACCAACAACTTAAAATTATAAAAGGATTTATTTAACTCAAGGATAGATCAAAGAACAACTTTAGCAAGAAATCAGTATTAACTATTCTAAGCAAAGACTAAGAAAGGGGGTGGATCCGACCCACGTGCTTGTGATCCGGTTCAGAATGTGCTTGAGGTAGCGTTGTAGTCAAGAGCGCCCAAACGGAGACCAAGTCAAGACAAAGACCAGTTCCCCACATTACATGACACAATAAAATGTGGAACAAGATCATAGGTACTTCTGAAATTGATCTGAAAGATCCACATTCACATTAAAACACCCACAAACACTAAGAGCTGAAATCAATGTAAGGATTTTTATTCACTCCTTTTCCATGCTTACCCTCTCGGGGAGGGGGGGGGGGG
>NC_060161.1:33429156-33431988 GCF_021292245.1 Micropterus dolomieu
GGGGGGGGGCGGGGGGGGGGGGGGGGGGGGGGGGGGGGGGGGGGGGGGGCAGTGGTTAACAGTAACAAATCTTAATTTAGGGTTATGGTCTTGAAATAAAACCCTGAGTCCTCAATGCACTCTGATGCTAGCCTGCTGTGGGTCACAGGTCTGGTTAGCTTTAGAGATCACGTGGTGTGTGCATGGGGGGTTAGTAAACAGGAGGAGGATAGAAAGCCCCAAAGAAAGTACATACATCCACCATCAGTGAACATTCATTCAGCAGCGGTTTCTGGCTTTGGATTAGCTAGAATATGCAATTGTATCTGTTCTCAGACAACAGAAGCTAAGACCAAATATCCTAATTACTGTTGCAAACAATCAGCTACAACTTTATCAATAGGAGAAATGGTTGTCAACTTGCATTCAGCAACCGTGTTCCTTGGCTTGATAAAAATACTGTTACATTTTCACACAGTAACAGGAACAATGCGGTCACTGTTGTATGACCCTCTTTTTATTTTTAACTATGTATTTTTTAAACTGCATGTTTTTAAGTCTTGGTGTACGGCCATTGTCCTGTAATGTTTTAAGTCTAGGGGGGGTTGTTATTTTAGCTTGGGAGCTGAATCCAGGTAACTGGTAACTACAAAACCAATTGAAATGTGGCAGTTGTAGTAGTCCAACAAAACAAGCAACGTTCTCCACCACAGAGACCATCATTTAAATGTCCAAACAGAAAGCATAAATCCACACAGGGAAAGCAATAGTCCACGGGGGGAGGCACAAAAAACACTGGAGATACAAGAATGAGCCAATGCATGAGCAAAGAACAACAGAAAAACCACCACATATATACACACAGTAGGGGTGGAGATAATGAGTCACAGGTGTACACAATCAGGGTAACAAGACAGGTGCAAATAATGAAGGACAAGACAGGAAGTAAAAGTAGCACAAGACACTCAAGAACACCACAAAGCAAAACAGAAAACAAAACAGAAGGAATGCATAACACATACGAAACAACACAAACACAAGGAAATGAAATCCAGAGGAAAGTTTAGTATTTAATCCTAGACTCTTCTCTAACATATTTTCTAGAGTTGGTTCATGGTGGAAATAAAGAAGAGCAGCTGTACCTCTCGTCCTGTTTGATTTGTTGTCTTTGATCACTATTTGTCCATAACTGACGTCTCCTGTTCCTCTCAATGCTGTGTAGACTACAGCTGGATCACACTCTGGAAAACAAAATACATACAAAATTATATTACTGCAGATATTACAGAAAATACTGCTACTAGTGTAGCTACTGCTACTGCAGCAGCAATTACAAAAAGAATTGAGATTATTATGCTTCTCTTACAATATTATGCATTTCTGTATAAGAATAGGACATAATAGAAATTGATCAATATGGCAGCAAATATCAGCATATACAGTAGCTGAAGACACATGTTAAAGTCCAATAATTATACTGAAGATCAGTTTTTTTTCTTGTTAACACTGCTGCTGCTGTGAAAGCTGAAAATAGACCAAACACAAGTGAAGCGGATTTATCTAATTTGGAAAACTTAACGACCACAGAGCTGCTAGCTTTGATCAAGTTAAAATAATCACCACAGGATAAACATGTTGACTAGTCAATATGTCAGGACTTCACTCAAACTACATAATCAATCCCGTATAAAAGTGAAATCCAAATGTGATTTGAAAATTTGATGTAAATACAAAGAACTATGTGAAGTGGCGTCACATGAACCTAAAACAAAAAAAAAAAAAGTGACACAACATGGAAAAGAAAATGGGTAATTTACTATTTACATTAACTAAACAGATCAATAATAGTGTTTGAGTAAAATACATTTATATCTGAACATTTATAATTAATATTTATTATTATTTATTTCCATTAACAGTCCTTCAGTGAAACATGCAGAACATGTGCCGAATCACGTCTGGCTGAAGTGTTTTTATCAGAAACAGGAAACAGGACGACCACAGAGCTGCTAGAGTCTGTTGATAGATTCATGGCAGGGCACAAAAACATCTTACACAACACATCTTGTCAGCCAAAACAGATCAGATTACAATCTGAAACTTTATAGACTAAAAAAAAATTGATTTTACATTTGATTTATTTTGATGAACATACCTAACATATCCTTTTATAATACTGTCCTATAATACCAAAATGTCCTGTCAAAGTCTAAAATTTAAATCGGTCCTCACAAAGACGTAAGAACAAGAACACACAGTAACTGTCCCTGAAAAACAGAATCAATAAAATGTCATTACCTCTGCTGCGTCTGATTGGCTTCTGTTGGTGACGTAATATTTTGACATCACTGTATGTGATGTCGTCTGTGATGTCATCAACTCCAACTTCTACTTCAGCAGCTGAATGAACCAAAAGGAGCAAAAGTTTTAATCAATCAAAAGCTCCACAGCTCACTAAATGGACCCTGTGGTGAGATTGTTTTATTAACAGCAACAATGTAATTTCTAAGAATCCTGATGGACGTCTGACTTAAAGAAACAGTAACTTATTATTTGTATGCCCAGAAGTGTTAAGAGAAATGTGTCAACAGTAAAATGTGACTTAACATGTGAACTGCAGCATGTGGAGTCTGTGACTAACCTTTACGTTTCCTATAGAGGCATTGTCTCACCAGTAGAACCAGAAGAACCAGAACACAGAAAGATAGAACAGCAGACCACAACTCGAAGGGAGGAGAGGGGGAACTAGGAAGAGAGGTGGGTGAGGAAGAGAAGAAATCAGGAGGCGAGGGAGTTGAAGGAGGACCCGTAGTGGTGGGTTGCACTGAAATTAACAAGAAATTGAAATTACAG
>NC_060161.1:33432088-33466940 GCF_021292245.1 Micropterus dolomieu
TTGATGTAAATACAAAGAACTATGTGAAGTGGCGTCACATGAACCTAAAACAAAAAAAAAAAAAGTGACACAACATGGAAAAGAAAATGGGTAATTTACTATTTACATTAACTAAACAGATCAATAATAGTGTTTGAGTAAAATACATTTATATCTGAACATTTATAATTAATATTTATTATTATTTATTTCCATTAACAGTCCTTCAGTGAAACATGCAGAACATGTGCCGAATCACGTCTGGCTGAAGTGTTTTTATCAGAAACAGGAAACAGGACGACCACAGAGCTGCTAGAGTCTGTTGATAGATTCATGGCAGGGCACAAAAACATCTTACACAACACATCTTGTCAGCCAAAACAGATCAGATTACAATCTGAAACTTTATAGACTAAAAAAAAATTGATTTTACATTTGATTTATTTTGATGAACATACCTAACATATCCTTTTATAATACTGTCCTATAATACCAAAATGTCCTGTCAAAGTCTAAAATTTAAATCGGTCCTCACAAAGACGTAAGAACAAGAACACACAGTAACTGTCCCTGAAAAACAGAATCAATAAAATGTCATTACCTCTGCTGCGTCTGATTGGCTTCTGTTGGTGACGTAATATTTTGACATCACTGTATGTGATGTCGTCTGTGATGTCATCAACTCCAACTTCTACTTCAGCAGCTGAATGAACCAAAAGGAGCAAAAGTTTTAATCAATCAAAAGCTCCACAGCTCACTAAATGGACCCTGTGGTGAGATTGTTTTATTAACAGCAACAATGTAATTTCTAAGAATCCTGATGGACGTCTGACTTAAAGAAACAGTAACTTATTATTTGTATGCCCAGAAGTGTTAAGAGAAATGTGTCAACAGTAAAATGTGACTTAACATGTGAACTGCAGCATGTGGAGTCTGTGACTAACCTTTACGTTTCCTATAGAGGCATTGTCTCACCAGTAGAACCAGAAGAACCAGAACACAGAAAGATAGAACAGCAGACCACAACTCGAAGGGAGGAGAGGGGGAACTAGGAAGAGAGGTGGGTGAGGAAGAGAAGAAATCAGGAGGCGAGGGAGTTGAAGGAGGACCCGTAGTGGTGGGTTGCACTGAAATTAACAAGAAATTGAAATTACAGAAATAAAAATAAATAGATAAATTATTTAACAACATGCTAACAGAAAGACACAGAAGTGAGTTCATAATGTCTGTCTGGTTTAGAGTTAAAAAGATCTTGTATCAAACGATGAGTTGAACTCTGACAGATTTCACTCTTGTTTCTTTGCAGATTGCAAAGTTAGAAATGTTGTCACATCATGAATCATCTCTGCTGAAACCTGCTGAACTCAATGTAGAAAACAAAACAAGGTCATTTTGAGAATTATCTTTGAGCTCCTCACCTGTGACAGAGATCCAGCTGGATGGAGACTCTCCACGACCTCTGATGTTACACTTGTAGAGGCCTTCATCAGACTTGTTAACATGGTGGATGGTCATGTGACCTGTAGGCTCAGTCCTGATGAGGGAGCCATCTTTATAGAAACCAGCTGGGAGGTTGGAGGGAGGGGTCTCTGTTTTACAGTGCAGAGTGACATCATGTCCCTCCATCACAGGGAGGACAGGACTCTGCAGGATCACTGGTCCACCTCAACACAGAGACAAACTACAGCATTTCATCATTTACACACAGCTTCATCAACACTAACTCCACAGTCTGATCTTACCAGTGACAGTGATGTTGATGGTGTTACTGGTTGCTCCCTCTCTGGACTCACACCAGTAAACTCCACTGTCCCATGGGACTGTCAGACTGATGTTACAGGAAGAATTAGCGAATCTTCCCCAGCCAGCTCCACACTGAGTCCTGGTTTCTCTGGTTGTGTTCCTCCACAGCGTCCATCCAGCAGAGCTGTCGTCATCCTCACAGCTCAGAGAGACAGACTTCCATCGGAAAAACTGAGAGCTGTTGGGACTCACAGTCAGAGAGTCTGGAGGAAGAGACAGAAAGATGTGGTTTTCTATTTTTAAACGTCATTTTTCCACATTCCTCATATTTTTACTTTCTTAATGTCACATCTTAACTGCTGAACTGATATCTGTGTTTCAGGTATTGAGTTAAACTTGTAGTCAAACTCAGATATGAGCTGATAAACAAACTCTTTCTGTATGTTTTTACAGTTGGCTGTTTAAAGTTGATGTTAAAGGTCAAGGTTTCATGTTTACATTGGTGGGAAAACATATCAAGCATATTAAGAATATGATGCCCCCCCCGCACTATTAATCAGAAGGTTATGACAAAGACACATATGATCGGCAGATATAATAGCAATATAACTAATTACTCTCAAATGACAGCAACTGGTATATCAGTAATGTATTACATTTTTGAAGTAACTTGCTCAACACTGATTTACACCTCTTCTTATGTATTTTTTGGGGGAATAATTTCTTTAAATATGCTTGTGGCACCTTTTCACCTCAATGATAAATTAATTCATTTTAATTCAGTTATAAACTGTAATGGGAATTCCAAAGATATTGCATGTAACCCTGGAGTCAGGGAGACTTGTCTGATCTGGCACTGAATTTGTGTAAACATAACAGTTGAAATATCTCTGTTCTCTGTGTTATCCAGACTTCAGGGACAACATGCCTCTGTGGGATGACATGATTGACCCTAAAGCTGGATAAGTAGCAGGCTCACTCAGCTCTCCTCACTCATTCGAGCATACATGTACACGGCATATGTGTGTTACTGTGAGTTCCTTCTGCAGAAGACTTGAATACAATTCACAGAAAGACAAGTGTTTGCCTGAGCTGTTTATTTGAAAGCTTGCCATCACAAAACTCTTGGACTTTAATAGCTCCTGTGATTCAAAAGAGAAATAGTTCGCACATTGCTTCCACCGATGACAAAAACAAGTTAATTAAGATAAAAAGATAATTGTGCCAAATGCTGTTTAACAATGATACTTATTTTGTTTTATAAATCCAGCTCACCACTTTCCTTTACAGCTGAGGCTCTCGTCCCTCCCTAAAAGCCCAAACTCCCTCTCAGCAGTTGTGATGTTTAGTTCTGCTGCAGCCAACAACATGACTGAGGGTTATAACATCATTTTACATTGCCCTATAGGCTAAAGGATAAGCAGGTATAATTAACGGATGGATATTATTTGTATTTATTCTAAACCAGGAGTGTTCAGTGTTGCTTAACCTGGTCGGTGCTCATAAAATGTCCACTGTGTCCACGTCTTCTAAGTCATAACGATTTATAGTTTTTTAAGTCACTGCATCCCAACAAAACACCACGTTTCAGCGTTCTGTAACGCAACTCCGTCAACTCGAGTAGTTCACCTGTAACCACGGCCCTGTTTCAGAAAGCAGGTTAAACAAACTCTGAGCTTATCCCTGAGCTCTGAGTTGACTGAGCCTGAGATGTGAAAATCAGAGTTTTCGGTTTCAAAAAAGCCGATCAGAATAAGTTCAACTCTGAGTATGTTGAGCCTGATGGGAGCGCGTGCGTGGGGATGAAAAAAAGCCATCATCAATGGAGCTCTGATACTACGATTCACCATGGCAATGGGTAAAAAGGCAGAGCCTCCATTTTAATCGGGTGGAGCTAGAAATACGAATGCTGCCAACATGGACCATGATAGCATCTAAAACACAGGAGGATTGATACGTTAACAATGTTACATTTTATATAGCGTTGCTCATTCGTCATTTACCAGACTGAAATTTCCTTAATGAATGATAAAGGCTTCCCCCACTATGTTGAACTATGACGCTCCCCAGTATGTTACAAATTGACGCCGATGGGTCTTGATCGTGCGTCCATACGTGACAAGTCGGAGAGTGAGAACTGTTTGCTCTGAGTGAGGGGATCAGCCACTTCTCATCTCATCAAGTGAAAAAGTAGTTATTTAACACCAAAGGTACCCTTCAGCATCTGTGTGAGAAGCACCGGGTGCGTCTCTATGACACGCTTCTGGAAGCGTCTGCATTTAGATGCTCTGGGGCGTCCTGAACAGAGCGGAAGTGCTAGCTACGTTCGTGTTAAAGGTTTTGACAGGCCCCCAAAGCCCCTACCCTTACCCATCACCATAAGAAATGTTAGTATCTAATCCTAATTCACTGACTTTATGCATGTTGACCAGCTAAACCTAAAACTGCCCCATTTGGTGCACCCACACAAATATTTTAAAAAGTTCCAATCTTGAGTTTGTTATATATATATATATATATATATATATATATATATATAAACAATAGTTTTATATAAGATGTGTTTAACCATTAATGCACTATGCATCTGTTTAATATATATATGATTGCAACCGCATGAAGTGTGATAAATTTTACTGTCAGCCAAATGAGGCTGTATAAAATGTAAATACCCTATTCTTCAGGACACAACCCATAAAGGTAATGACTTCATAATGTGCCCTCCTTAGGCCCAGCAGACAACCTGCCTATAAGTGAATGGTATGCTTGGTCATATTGGGACACAAAATCCACAGCTAAAGCTGATGAAAATATTGTTATTGTCACTGTGATATAAGCAGCGGTGATGTAAATCCAGTTTCTTATAGCTTACATAAACAGAAATAAATCAGATTCAGTTTTAATCTCTCCAGTTTACTGTTTATCCTCTTAGTAAAGTTCCGCGGTAAACGCACCATCATGGGTAAGTTAATAGCTATTCCTGCCAGCACAGTGTACTAAACTTTACAGTGTAGTGATGTTAACACAGCATATCGTTAGCGAAAACCCCAGTCAGTTTCTGGTTGTCATGGTAATGTATCACGTCCGACTATTAACCACACCCCTATTCTCTGTTTGAGAAAGAACCTTAACCAAAAACAGTAGTTAAAACTAACCGGAGGGGGGCTTTAAAACTTTTATATAATTAGGTGTTCCCACTTACCTGGTAGTCGCTACATTATGCTGTCCAGTTTCTGAATTACATTTTTATTCCAATCAGTTTTAGCTTTGGCTCCAGTCTGCAACACTGTGGCATCAAAACTGCATTCAGTGTTTTATTGTATTTGTAAAGTGTCTGTTTCCCTCCACAAACACTAACTGTTCTATCAGGGAGTGAATAACTTTTCAGCTGTGACAGAAGAAATTTTCTCACCTTGGTTTGTTGTGCAGCTCAGCAGTGAGGTCAGAACTAAAGAGAAAACACACTCAGGTTAGTTTGAGGTTTTACATGCAACAAGACATCTGGACTTTCTACAGCACAGAACAGAACACAATCAATGTTTTTCTTTTGAATTCTTGTTAAAACAATAGTTAAGTAAAAGCAGAGGAGCTGTTCAGCTGCAGAAAGGAAATGCAGGAATGGGGGTAAAATGATGCCATAATTACTGAAAATGAACAGACCCTGACTTGTAAACACAAATACATGATCTACGAAATTATTAAAAATCCACAAATAAACACATCATGATTCACCAATCACTGACTTGTACTTTAAAACCAGAATTAGAATGAATGCAAAGTAATTTATTTACATGTGAAATTTGTATTCTGTTTGTAAATTGTGTCGAATTTTCGAGTCGACTACAATTGTCAAGTTTTAACACTGTTTTACTATGGTGCTAAAATGATCCCATAATCACTGAAAATGAACAGACCATGAGTCTTAAATACACAATTCAATTAATAAACACACTGCTGAGGAGAGAGAGCAGAGCTGTAATGAGATGAAGCCAGAACGCAAATAATGTGTGCATTGTCGTGACGTTCAATGGGAGTTTGATTGAGGCATACTCTGTATAATTACTGTAGTTTAAACTGCAAAACAGGATATAAAGTAGATAATATAAGCTCAACTTTACATCTGCAGCAGTAAAATGCAACATACACATTAATGTAGCAGGAATATTAATACAGAAACATCATATATAATAGTGAAACACTGACAGCAACTTTTTACAGCATCTAGCATAGCATTAGTTCAGGCAGGCAACGAAGTCAAGCTCAGTTTACAATCCCAGCTCATCAGCTGATTGCAGCCATTCTAAGTCAGCCACATCTTCTGACAACTCAGCTGATTCCTCTCTTATTATTCATTGGCAAATTTCATGCAAGGCGCATATTTAAACTGCCTTAACCAGCCTGCCTGTCCTTGCTGCTTCCTCTGCAAACAGGTCATAACCCACAGCCACCCCAGCTCCGCCTTTCAGGCCATATCTGATATGAATGCACAATAATTATCAATCTGATAGGTATAAGCCGATTGGCATATTTCATGGAATAACATCGAGAAATTTATTTGGCAGAGAATTTAAGAGTCAAACATGCTTACAGGCGCCTTTCCTGTTATCACTCTCCTGGCCTCATATTGCTGTGCGTGGATAGAGCCTCACAGATGCAGTTCAGGCAGCTAGAGCCAAACAAACAAAGTCAGATTTTTTCCACTGTTTCAGAAAAAAAAAACAGCGCACTGCATATGGCATATATCAGTCCTTCTTCCTGTCCTCCTTCCTTCTGTCTCTGCTGTGATTCACTGCAGGTAACAATGTGCCAATCGAAGCTACGTGGCAATCTAAGCTGAACAGTCAACACAGTCTCACTCCCTACTCGTCAAATGTCTGACGCATGGTTAAGGCCCTTTGTCGTCGCTTTTTAAAGACTTGGGTAGCCCTTTTGCATCAATTATTGACGTTTAGGGATCCACAGTCAAGTTAGCAACGCTTAGCAACAATAAATATGCAATATCCGGTTACACTTTCAAGATAAAACGTAACGTTTCGATACATTGCCATGTTGAAACGTGCATAATTAAAGTCGTGAAACGTTGCAGTTTCGTTAGGTTTAGGCACAGAAAGTACTTGGTTGGGTTTAGGCAACAAAACTACTTCGTTAAGGTTAGGAAAAGATCATGGTTTGGGTTAAAATAGCTATGTATGTCAATTAAGACTTAAGTTAACTAACGTTAATGTCAATTTACCTCACTCGCCTAAATAAAAACATGTTTTGTTTCACACGGGACACAAACCCTGTTCTCCTGCTTCAAGGTCCGGGTTCTGGCCCTCTATCCACCCCAATCACCTCCTTACTTCGTCTTTTCTCTTAAATATCATACTTGCCTTTACCATCAAAAACTGACACAACAGGGCTTCCCTCAATACGTCGAACTATGACGTCAAAGGGATCCCTAGTGCGTCACAAATTGACGATTATGGCTCTTGACCAAGCGTCCATATGTGACGACTTGGGAGTGAGACCGGGTTGGAACAGTTAGACTACAAACCGCTTTCATTTAGCTCATCTTACATCTCACATCAAGCTAGCGTTAGCGCAGTGTGCTTTAATAACACAGAGGATGAGACGTAGACAGAGCAGATAAAATAACACATTCTATATGTTATTCTTGCTAAACAAGCTATTAAACAGGCTGTTTAAATAAAGTAGTATTTAACTCTTGAGGTTTTGTTTTATATATATAAACCTTTATTTGAACAGGAAAAGTCCCATTGAGACACAGTCTCTTTTAAAAGGGAGTCCTCTATAGCATAAGTAAAACACAATTTTTCAACCATGACTTGAAAAACAATACATTACATGAATTAAAATACAATACATATTTAAACAAAGATTACATGATATTTACATAGACAAAAATGTAATGAGTTTTAATATGTAAAACATTAGATTTAATTCTGCTCCTAAAGATCCGGTCTCGACAAAATGGGGCTCATGTTGACCAAGCAACGGAAATCAGAGACTGTTGTGCCCACAGAGACCTTCAGAGAACATCCCCATCAACATCCCAGATCAAGCACTCGGCAGGTGGTCCATGTTGCAAGCTGTCAGCACAAGTCTCCAGCAAGATGAGAGGTGGACTCTTTTACATTGATGATGCTTGGTTCTAAAAACGCAGTCAAGATGAACTCTGTTTGCCAAATGTCAGACTGTTCATTGTGAAGATGAAACCATATTATCATCTGGTTGCTGTTGTTTACATTCACCCCAGATGCAAATTCAAAAAATGCACTTTGCAATGTTATTGGTGTATACTGGTATGTATATGTATATAAATAACTGTATATATTGTTTTATTTTATTTTATATGTCACCATATTGTAATATATACTTAATTATATATTGTGTGTGTAGCATGAAGTGACTACAAATTTCATTTCGTTTTGCAGCCTTGTGCTGTGGAATGACAAATAAAAAAACGTGTACCTTGTATGATGTTTTTCACAGTAGGACGTTCAGCCACAATATGCAGGTTTCTTTCTGCCAAGTCAGAGAACATATCCTTTGGAAAGCAGAGTATTTTGGTGTTCTTACTGCACATGCTTCTTACATCGTTTACAACAAAGTCACCCAAAATTTTGAGTTTGAGACCCAGAGTTTGAGGCCGAGTTGTTCCTTGTAGCCTTTTAAGTCCTGATTAACGCTGTCCTTACCCTTCTGTGTGAGGATGGGATGTTATCCAGGTCATCAGACGGAGATCCAGGGTCCTGGAACTGTGGTGAAAACTTCACTGCACTGCACACTCGGTTGTTGTGGAGGTTTGTTGCTAACACTCCCTTTTGCAGCTGTCCACCGCTGTTTCCTACTAAAAACAGAGGTTGAAGAGGCACTCTGCCTAGATGATAACGCAGGCCAAAGAGTCGCATCACAAATCTCAGGGCGCTGGGTTCTGCCTGTTACTCGTCCTCCCATTTCCCTGGGAAATGATTTACTCTTCGTTACTCGCCGTTTGTCAGCATGCTCTTGTCCACTATTTTGGGTCCACGGTAAAGTAGTGTCATTCCCACATAGTCCATTCACTTCCACATTAACTTCTAACCTTTGGATCTTAGTTTCCAGCACTTTAATTTTCTGTAGAAGTTTGTGGAAGTCGTCCGTGGAGAAGGGGGGCATCTTGTTGGTAATTAGTATTAGCTACAACTCCAGTCACTGCAGTTTAGGCTTGTGCTATTGATAGGCCACATTCGCATAGCACTGAGATCCTAAAAGTGCGTAAAGAGAGTATTATTCTCATTTTCAGGTTCAAAATGTTATTTAGGGGTTGTACCAGAACAGGTTTACATGGTTTAATTTTCAAAAAACACCATTTTTTTTCTCATACTGCACATTGGTGCAGCTCCTCTTTTCACCCTGTTGTACGCTCCACTCTTGAGCTACAGTGAGTGATGCATCTTACTTGTACAAAATCTTTGTTGGGAGTTGCACATGCGCAGTTCCCAGGTAAGGACTACTAGCCAATCAGAAGCAGAGAAGGGCGGGTCGTAAGAAACAAGGTAGTGTGATCCAAATCAAAGCCGCTTCAGACTGCGACCGTAACCTAGCAGATGGTATAAGTTACTCACAAGTCCACAACCACACAACATCATTGTTCCACATCTTACCATCAGGACTAAGTGTTGAACTGTTGCCGGTGTTCTGACACTATCCAGAGTAAAAATCTTTTGCTCAGAATAGTCTTTTCTTTAACTCTTGAGAAAACACTAAGATCTCAATAGTATATCTTTTTGAGATCACTCCAATCTGAATTGTTGCTCCTAAAACCCCGTAGGATGACATGAAGAGAGATTGAGGTTTTGAGACTTAAGTAAGACAACTGGATACTGAATTGAGATTACAATAGGATAAATTAAAGTAACAGATGATATCTCATCATTGTATCTTTTTGAGATCATTAATGTCTTGCTTATTGCTTCTAAAAAGCAGTTGGGGGCTCTGGGGAGATGTTTGTGAGCTTGATTGTATCACATTACTGTCTATGCTTAGTGAACCATGCAAGAGGCTTTCCCTTAGCTGGAGTTGAACCCACTCCTGTTGTTCAAAGGGCAACGACACTGCCGCCGCCCGATCCAGCTAAAATTAACAGTGAAGGACCGATTCTCTTTAAATATAGTACAATTTTCTTTTACTTAAAAGAGGAGAAATAACATATCCACAATTAAAGTCCTCAAAATTCTACTCAAGTTAAAGGTACAACAATATTCACTAGTGAAAAGTTGTGAAGAAGATGCACTTGGTAAGAACGAAAGCTGAGATGATCACATTGAATGTTTTAGTACCAAAGACTGTACAAGATATCCTGAAAGATCTATCCCCGACTGAAGGTTCATGAAGATAGTGATGAAACTGTAAATGGTATTCACCAAGTTCTGATGAACTGCCTGAAAAAGCATGAACTGGAAATAAAACACATAACAAGTGTGACCATATTTGGACGAGACGGTGGAGCTAACGGCCATGTGCGGTGCTAGCCAGCTTGCTTCGCTAGGTGCGTCTGTATTTCATTTTAACAGGGCTGAAAATTTTGTCTAGCGAACAACATTCTCAAAACTAAATGTTCTCACCAGAGAAAGTGAACAGCCTAATAAGCTTTTTCAACGGCGCTGGTTAAATTTACACAGTGCTGAGGGTACGAGTCACTCTACTGACAGGTCGCCATGGTAACGACTTGTCAATCACAGATAATCCCACAAGCATAACCTGCATTATAGTCTACTTTACTCTAAATGGGACCATAATTTACAAAATGAACATCAGAAGACCTGAAACTAGCGATTGAAACCATAAACTCATTGTGAAAGTGTTTACTGAGGTAATAAATTTTACCACCGTGGGGCAACTCATAGAGAAGTGAACATACTCAAACCAATTGACCCTTTGCTAAGCCACATCCCCCTGAGTTACTGCTGATAAACTGTTGGACTTTTATCACGCCACTACCGCTGTCTAATACTGCACTCCCTGAAGAAATATTGTCTAATTTTTGGAAAAAGTGATCTCAGAAAGAAGCAGACAGTTTTGCAGTTGCATTTTGTATTTGAAGGTTTTATTCAGGCTAAAGGTTAAACTGACTCAAACTGACCTAAAAAAAGTAATAAAGACAGAAGTCTGATGTTTTAAGCTAGATACTTTTATCTGAAATTATAATGCATACACTAATGTTGGCCCTAATTAAATTTTAACAAGACATAAAATGTTTTTATTTGTGAATCAGTTGAATGGTTGAATATCAATAAGCTCTTGAAAAATTACAAATAGCTCTACTAGAAACAATCTGAAGGCAGACATAAGCCAAATAAAGTGTAATCTATGAATATATTAGTATTATACTAACATTAAACTTTAAAATTTAATGTAAAATATTGCACACAATGCTAGTTCCTCCTCCAGGTCAATAGTGTCTGCAGTGGACAGATGTAGATTTAGCCAGAGGCATGATGCCATTGTGAGAATATTTGCTCCTTTTGCCACCTCTATTCTTGAAAGAAACACGTTGGCCTTTTTCTGTTGTAATGTAAAGTGTGTGAGTGTGTGTCCATACACATTGCCTCAGTGCCATCAATTAGCCTACTGAATCCCCTCCATATCCAACATTCCACCCACTGCGGGTGTCTGTCCGCTTCCTGCCCCAACTGTCTGCTTTTTTGAAAACCAAAATATGGTCACCCAACACATTCTCATCTCAGTACGTCATCACTGATGCTTCCAGACAGCGTAACAAAGCATAAGGATTTTACGCTAAAGGTACCCTTCAGGGTCTGTATGAAACGCCCCCGTTGGCTACGTTACAGCAACACAAGGGAGCCGGTCGACATTCCCAAAGTCAGTGACTTAGGTTTAGGTACTAACATTTCTGATGGTTGTGGTAAGGGTAGGGGTTTCGGGGGGCTGTCAACACCTTTATCACGAGCGTAGCTACCGCTAGCTAACTAGCACTTCCAGTCTGTATGGGACGCCCCAGAACGTCTCACTCACAAATAGAGACTCACCCGGTTTGTCACTCTTTCTCAAATCGTCGGTATATGACGCCCTGACTCTGTCTGTTGTTTGCAGTGCATTGTGAGTCTACGTCAGTGGTTCTCAACCTTTTTTGGGACTTAATTTCCAAAAATTAAAATTATTATTATATTATTATTTTCCAAATATATGTTTTGGTCCTCAAACTATTTTTGGAGAAGTAAGAGAAGTGACAGCCAATTAACCTACAATTTCATATGGCTTTTCTTACATTAAACTGGTTTAATGTCCCTAAATACAGACATTGTTCCGTTTGTAATGTTTTGTAATAATTCGCGAACGCGCTGGCCATCAGGTGCAGTGGAATGCTGTTTGTATGTCTGTCAGTCTGGGCAAAAATACTTTCAATATTGAGGGGGGGATACGAGCGGCCCCTTCCAACTTGGACTGATCCTCATTTTTGCTGATTTCTGATTGGCTCTAAGGCGCCGATCGAAGGGGTTTACTTTCCATTTGGGGCGAGTTCAATCCAAAACCTTTTGCACCCGTTTGCTACGTTTTGTTGGGGCTGAACTCAGCCCAGGGCTGTGTGACAAGTGCAACAGAGAAGGAGGCGAAAAAACGTATAATACGTTACACTACTAGTTACTGGGAAAATAAGTAAATGTAAAGTGAGAAAAGTATTATTAGCACATTCCTGCCCAACACTGCTAACAGTAGGCCTAGCTATGAAATTAGTTTTAATTTAATGTTAGAATATTATACTAATAGAAATAATTTTTACTCCACAGATTATGTGCAACCAAAAAACCATTTAGATTTTTGACAAATTAAACTCAATCAGCAACAGAAAACTACTTCCTTAAAAGAGAAAGCAAGCACATAACAAGAATACGGAAGACGGCACACTGAACAGTTTTAACACCCTCCCTCCTCTGAGGGAGTAAAGACGAGTCTACAGCTCCACACTGCTGTCTGACCCTAACTGGTCCACTGACTCCATAGGTGTCATTTACACTGTGGACATGTCCCCACCACATTTTGAAATGGCTGATTTTGTCCCCATCGCTTTTTAAAAGCATTTGTTAAAAATGTTCTGAAAACTGCACTAAGAAATGTTAACTAACAAATGAAAATGCTCTGAAATTACCAGTTTAATGCTCAAAATCTTATGGGGGAGGAACCCCAGACCCCCCTCACAAATATTTCAACATCAAATTTAATCTAAATAGTGCTGAAAATTGCTGAAAAAGTCTTGTTTTGTGCATCATCACCTCTCATGACCCAAATGTATCATCATGCCCTGATGTGAGCCCTTATGTACCCACCACTTTTCAACACAAAGTCACGCCCTTGTTCTGCTCTGCAGCAGCTCCTCTCTAGTAGGCCTACTTATACTCTCCACCAATTAGTGGACACTTTTGAAAGGTATACATGCGTGTATGCTACATTCTCATTAGGGGCTGAGCACCCCTAAAGAACTGATCCTAGAATAGCCCCTGCTTTGGGGTAAACTCGCATTAAAATTTCCAACAAAACAAATGCCCCCCAAAAGTACCAAAAAAGTAACTAACTTAACCTAGTTATAATGTAAAATATTACTAATTTGTGATTCATGCATTACTGAAACAAAAACAGTTGCAAGACTAGAATTTACAACATAACTTGCATAAAGGACCTTAACCTTTAAAGTAAATCTTGTGGATTGAAATTGAATTGAGAACTATATTTGAACCAAGAGAACTGAAAGTGTCATAAAAAGTTGAATTTTTAGTGAGGCTCAAATACAATTTCAGTTGCAACTGAATTCAATTTCTCAATATTATATTCAGTTTCATTTTTGGGGGAATTCAATTTGAAACTAATAAATTAAATTTCAAATGATGCTATTCAGATTCAGTTTTTTATGCAATTATTCAAGTAGAGCAATTAAAATTCAGATTGAAACAATTCATGTCACTGGATAATGTTATCAACTGGTTAACGTTAGTGATTTTCTGTAGTGACTGTTTTTACCCGACATCATCTGAATTTTGTTTGGTCTGACAGGCTTCATCAATAAACCTTTATTGCTGTTTTTTGCTCCAACGTATATGTTGGAGTCTGTGTTGTGTTGGAAAGCGGTTGTTTTGTGGTGTTAGTGGACTGCTTTTAATTAGCTGTGTAGACGCTGTAGTTGGTGAGGGGCTTGGGAGCGCAGACAGGGCTGAATCCGACTCGGTTTCTTCACATTAAAAGCAGAATAGTGGCCGATGCAAGCAAGAGAGCAAACAGG
Organism: Micropterus dolomieu; assembly: GCF_021292245.1. NCBI lineage: Eukaryota > Metazoa > Chordata > Actinopteri > Centrarchiformes > Centrarchidae > Micropterus > Micropterus dolomieu. The sequence goes on from NC_060161.1 coordinate 33,446,088, forward strand.
TGTGTCACTTCTTAGTGAGGTTTGAGCCCACTGACAATAAAGCAGTGAAAATTTGATTTATTAATCAATTATTTCATTGAAAAACTACATATAGACCCTTTAAGTTATTATTGAAGATAGCTTCTTGTTAATACCTTGAGCAGTCATATATCAGTTTTATTGTAAAAGACCTGATCACAATGTTTCAACATCCCAAAATTGTCCTTAATTGTTACAGACAGCTCTCTGAACTCACAGGAGTATGAGTTGCTGTTATATATATTTCATATACATATTTCTAGTTTAGGTCTGCATTGTGGTACCAAGTACGGCTTATGTTTTATTTGTATACTGTAAAATAAAGTGCAACCATTTTGGTGTTCAACATGTTCTCTTTTGAAGCACTTCAGTGTACTAAATACTACGACTGCATGATATGCTAAAACAATCATATTGCAATTATTTTGTCAGATATTTCAATTTGTGATATGATTCACGATTAGCCGGAATGACATTTTATGCATCACAAATTTCATGGAATAAACCATTAAATCATGATGATGTGACATTTTGTTGGGTCTGTCCCAAACAAAGAGTTTTCTTCTCTCATCTCTGCAGCACTACAGTACTTAATTATAAAGAAGAATTATAAATCATAACACATTTTACCATCATCAAAAATTGTGATTTGGATGTTGCACATATTGCATTGTGAGATTTCATTTAATTGTGCAGACCTATTAAATACCTTTGTTTTTGGAAAAACATTTTCTTCTTCTAATTCTTATATTTTAAAGCAAAACTAAGAATAACTACACATTGTTACCACTTGCTGTAATACATATTTTGTCTTTCTTTGCTGTCACATTACCAAATTAATTCCCACTGAAATTCCTGCTCTTTTGTCATAGCTAATATATATTTGCAGTTTATACGCAGTTTGGCTGAATTTAGTCTTTGTATTCCCGTTATTTACTCGCTGTTGCTCTCACCACCAGAAATATTTTTAGAACTAATCTTTGAGATATGGAGACAAACATTCACACATTAAGTAGATTTTTACTCACCTAGCAGCCACTGAAAAGACAATGCCTCCATTTTTAATCTTGGTCATCTGAGATCAACACATTAATGTTCACCAGTCACACCAAGTAAAACCCCCCCTGCTTCCTCTTTCTGTAGCATCATTGTGGTTTCCTCGCACGCAGTTAGCAGGAAATAGGCTTTATGTTTCGTGTATTTGCACATGTAGAAAAAAACAATTGTCTATAACAGATTACACCTCAAAGTGAACAACTGACATCAGAATCTCAGTGACAGCTAGATCACAGTGAAGTGGGAATCACTTGGACAGGTAACTAATCTATCAGAACCACTGGGCTGAAACATACTGAGAGAAAAATCACACCTTAGGGTCTCTAAAAAACCTGTACGTCTTAGGACTGTGAAAGGACACAGAGCCAAGGGCTGACACAACAGCAAGGCTGGACAGACAGTCCTGTCTTGACTCAACTACAATAGTCTTGACAATAGTCTTGACTATTGTAGTCAGTATCTGGCTCACAACTAGCACAGTAGTTTCTGTTTTGACTGTTTTTCTTGTTGTAAAGCTGCTTTTATAATTGCAAGTTGTTGTCAGATTGTTCCTGAATCACACTTCCTTGAAGATGTGCTACGGGACATGCCTACAGCATCTGCCCTTGAATCAGTTCCAGTTTTGGATATTTTTAAAACACCAAAGTTATTTTGTAAGGTTTAGGCACCAAAACTACTTGCTTAGGTTTAGACACCAAAACAACTTCATTAGGGTTAGACAACAAAGTGAAAGCGTGATTTCTGCTCATCGTTCAGTTATAAAATTATAGCGCAATATCGATCATATGTCTTGCTGGACTGCTGACAGTGATGAGAGTCTGATGACTCACAGTCCTTAGTGGTGCACATGGACATCGTTAGACCTATTTTAGAGGGTCTGACTCTGCCCTAAAATGATCCCAAGCCCCCCTAAATAATAATAAGATTTCGATAAATAATAAAGAATAAATCCATCCATCTTCATCTGCTTATCTGGGGTCGGGTCACGGGGGAAGAAGCTCCAGCAGGGGACCCCAAACTTCTCTTTCCCGAGCCACATTAACCAGCTCTGACTGGGGGATCCCCAGACGTTCCTAGGCCAGTGTGGAAATATAATCTTCCACCTAGTCTTCCCTGAGGCCTCCTCCCAGCTGGATGTGCCTGGAACACTCCCTAGGGCGGCGTACAGAAGGCATCCTTACAAGATGCACAAACCACCTCAACTGGCTCCTTTCAATGCAAAGGAGCAGCGGCTCGACTCTGAGCTCCTCATGGATGGCCGAGCTTCTTACCCTATCTCTAAGGGAGACACCAGCAACCTGCCTGAGGAAACCCATTTCGGCCGCTTGTACCCGCGATTTCGTCCTTTCAGTCATGATCCAGCCTTCATGACCATAGGTGAGGGTAAGAACGAAAAATTAACTGGTAGATCGAGAGCTTTGCCTAATGGCTCAGCTCTCTTTTCGTCACAACGGTGTGCTAAAGTGAGAGCAATACCACCCCCGCTGCTCCGATTCTCCAGCCAATCTCTTGCTCCAGTTTCCCCTTACTCGTGAACAAGACCCCGAGGTACTTGAACTCCTTCACTTGGGGTAAGGACTCATTCCCTCCCTGGAGTTGGCACTCCACTGGTTTCCTGCTGAGAACCATGGCCACAGATTTGGAGGTGCTAATCCTCATCCCAACTACTTCACATTCTGCTGCGAACCGATCCAGTGAGAGCTGAAAGTCACGGACCGATGATGCCATCAGAACCACATCATCCGCAAAAAGCAGTGAAGAGATCCCAAGCCCATCGAACCGTGGCCCATCGTCGCCACGACTACGCCTCGATATCCTTTCCATGAATATCACTAACAGGATTGGTGACGAGCCCTGACGAAGGCCAACCCTCACCTGGAAAGAGTCCGACTTACTGCCGAGTACTCTCTCGCTTTGGATGTACAGGGATTGGATACACCTGAGAAGGGCCCCCCTCACCCCATACTCCCGCAGCACCTCCCACAGTATCTCTCGGGGGACCCGGTCATACGCCTTCTCCAGATCTACAAAGCACATGTAGACTGGATGGGCATACTCCCAAGCCCACTCCAGGATCCTTGTGAGAGTAAAGAGCTGGTCAGTTGTTCCACGACCGGGAAGAAAACCACATTGTTCCTCTTCGATCTGAGGTTCAACTATCCGCCAAACCCTCCGTTCCAGCACCTTGGAGTAGACTTTAATGGGGAGGCTGAGAAGTGTGATACTCCTGTGATTGGCACACACTCTCTGGTCCCCCTTTTTGAACAGGGGAACCACCACCCCAGTCTGCCACTCCTTGGGCACTGTACCCGACTTCAACGCAATGTTAATGAGTCGTGTCATCCAAGACAGCCCCTCCACACCCAAAGCTTTTAGCATTTCTGGGTGGATCTCATCAATCCCTGGGGCTTTGCCAATGTGGAGTTGTTTGACTACCTCAGTGACTTCCTCCAGGGAAATTGACAAGAAATCCCCATCAGCCTCCAGCTCTGCCTCTACTAGAGAGGGCGTGTCAGTCGGATTTAGGAGTTCCTCAAAGTGTTCTTTCCACCGCCCAATTACCTCCCCAGTTGAGGTCAACAGGGTCCCATCCTTACTGTACACAACTTGGACGGTTCACCGCTTCCCCCTCCTGAGATGGTGGACAATTCTCCAGAAACAGTTTGGTGCCGACCGAAAGTCCTTCTCCAATCTTCTCCCACACCCACTGCTTTGCATCTGCCACAGCAGAGGCTGCAGCACTTCGGGCCCGTCGGTACCTTGCAACCGCCTCCGGAGTCCTCTGAGACAACAAATCCCGGAAGGCCTCCTTCAGTCGGACGGCTTCCCTGACCACCGGTGTCCACCACGGTGTTCGAGGGTTACCGCCCCTTGAAGCACCTAAGACCTTGAGACCACAGCCTTCCGCTGCGGCTTCATCAATAGAGGCTTTGAACATTGCCCACTCATGTTCAATGTCCCCAACCTCCACAGGGATGCCAGAAAAGCTCTGCCGGAGGTTTGAGTTGAAGATCTAACGGACAGGGGCCTCCTCCAGATGTTCCCAGTTCACCCGCACTACCCGTTTGGGCTTACCAGGTCTGTCCAGAGTCTGCCCCCACCCCCTGACCCAACTCACCACCAGATGGCGATCAGTTGACAGCTCTGTCCCTCTCTTCACCCGAGTGTCCGAAACATGCGGCCTCAAATCAGATGAAACGATTACAAAATCGATCATCGATCTTCGGCCTAGGGTGCTCTGGTACCATGTACACTTATGAGCATCCTTATGCTCGAACATGGTGTAATCCATGACTAGCACATAAGTCTAACAACAAACACCCACTCGGGTTCAGATTAGAGGGACCTGCTTGTGTCTGTATTAGTTTGTCATTTATATTTCTCTGATATGTTTATTGTTCAGTAACTTGAATTAGGTCTGTTCCCCCTTTTGATCTGCCTGCTTGCCAGTCTCTGTTTTCCCCTACTGTCTCTCTGCCTGCCTGTCTTGCTAGTCCTGATCCCTTCCCTGTGTTGCTCCCGCCCTGCTCGTTAGTCCCTGTGTATTAATGTTTGGTGTTTCTGTTCATTCCCTGTCCGGTCATTGTAGTATGTATACGCTCTGTTGCATGATTTGTGTTCAGCCAGTTACTGCGCTACCTGGTCTGCATTTTGGATTTTGCCAGCTTCCACTGCCTGTGAGTTTTGTCTTGCCTGTTTGTCTGTCTCAATTCCCCCTGCTTTCACACAATGTTATGGTGGAAAGAATAAGCTTATAGATGTCCTACGTATAAATCTATATATATATAAATACAAAACGGGAGTCAATCTCCTTGTCAGTCTCAAGTACAGCTGGCTGACACAGTAACCTATCAGAGAACAAGGTACTCAAAAGCTCCATCCACAGCAAGCATACCAGCCAACAACTAGCAAATTTCTTCCTTTAAGGATTGGTAACGTACCGGGCTTACTGGCATAATTTCACATAGCTAACTGCAATGTTAAATTGGCTAAGCAAGGGACTGTTTATGTAAATGTACATTAATGTGTTTTTTATTAAGATTTTATTGTATTGATCATTTTTAACATGAGATTATGTAACTGCATTTCTCAGCCACAGCTAAATTGGTTAGAAATGCTGTTTCACACAGTCTTTGCATGCTACTAACTCCTTTTCACAGAAAAGTTGTACCTTCATTTTTTTTATGTGACCACATGTGCGTTTTGTCTGCTTGGGTTCTCTCCGGGTGCTCCGGCTTCCTCCCACCATCCAAAGACATGTGGACTAGATTAACTGGTGACTCTAAATTGTGCTATGGTGTGCGTGTGCTAGGTTGTTTGCCTGTGTGTGGCCCTGCGATGGACTGGCGACCTGTCCAGGGTGTACCCCGCCTTTCGCCCAATGTCAGCTGGGATTGGCTCCAGAGACCCTGTACGCAGGATAAGCGGATGGATGGATTGCATAAGAATGAATATATTGCCAAGCTTTGCCACAAAGAACTCCAAATCCTTCCACCCACTATCTATGAGTGGTAATTTTGTTATGGTTATTGATGTAATGGCTTATGGCTTATCACAGTGCAGCACAGGACTCTCACTAACTGAGGTGTGACACTTGCATGGCTGCGCTCCCTTGACTCTAATGCAAAAAGAGTAGTTTTGTAGCTTTTTTTTGGCTTATTTTTTCCTGAGATATGGTCAAACGCTGTTCCTGGGGAACTTGTAATGGTTACAGTTGCTACCCAGGGAGGTTGATAGGGGAAGTACGATTTATTCTTTTTCCAAAACCTAAAATCACTCCAGAAAAATGTCGACTGTGGATCATTCCTAATTTGATGTTAGTCAGCTAACGCTAACTTCCTACTGAATGTAATGTTATAAAGCCCTAATGTTAATGATTGTAATAATGAATAGAGGCCTACCCAGCTGTACAGGAACAGTGTTGATGGTTCATATAGTTATCTTTTGTCTCAATCGTCAGAGGATGAGGTGGTTCACTTGAGATTGGTAGGCTTTAGCTTCTATCTTTCTATCTATCTTTTTTTCACGTCCGTTTTCTGTCAGTTTGACAGCCTGAATACAACCTTCAAATGTATAATGCAACTGACTGAGAATATAAAAATATATTATAATAAGTAATCAGTAGCTTATTATTGTTTTTAGCTTAAGTTACTTTTTTTGGACAACACAGTTTCTATATTTACTTTGCTTGCATTGCAGGCTTACTGTGCAAATAAACTATTTTGATAGCATTTTTATTTGTTAATTAAATTTTATTGCGGCAAGCTATTTTTCAGAACATTTTTAACAAATGCTTTTAAAACGTGGTGGGTAGCCTACATGTTCCCAGCGTCCCCAGTGTAAATGACCCTTCCTCCCAACAGGTTGAGCTACTCCATGCTTACCGCTTCACCTCCACTTTCCTCCTGCTCTCTCACTCCCTCAGTCGCTCGTCACTTTGTCACTCGCTAACACTATAGACTGGCAGTGGCCCAGCTCTTTGGGGGGGCCGTAACGCAGGAAACAGAGAGCAGAGGGAGTTGGGGCTAGTAAGAGATGTGATTGGGCCAGCCCAGTGTCGGTATAGAAAATTACCCTGGGCTGCTGTCCATGCTTTATGGGCTGATCGTCGTCCCATTTTTTTTAAACAGTTATATAAATACATAATTTACAAATGTGCGTCGGCCCACCTGTCATTACTAGTCCAGCCCTGGCTCACAGTCCCAAACAGAGCAAGGTTGTGCTTCAGTTTTTAGATGTTTATGTTGCAAAACTCTACCAGCTACGTTACAACTGTCACAACTGTCTGGACTCACTGCGCGAGCAGTGCGGTTGATTACTATCAGGGCGTACGCCGGTGTGGCATCAACTGGGCGGAGTTGATTAGCTCCGCGATTCTATCTTATCAATTGTACATTTGTATTTCACTGCCTGCGAAAATTAATGTGTTGCTTGACAGCATGTGAAAGATTTCCTTTGCGTGAGTCTCGCGAGACAGCTGTTTACCTGACGAGATATCTCGTCACAATTTAATCTCGCGAGAATTCGTGACATGAGATCTTGTCACACCCCTAGTCATGGTTCATGCATAAAATTAGGCTTCATCCCACTAAAGGGAGTGATCACCGACAGTCCGCAGTGCACCGACCGCTCAGCAACCTCTTGTTCCTTCCACTTTCCACTCAAGCTCCCTGCTCCCTCTCTGGTAGACCTACTATAGGTTGTGTTGCTAGTAGGCCCAAAGTGCTGCGACGGTTGGTGATTGTTCCCTCTGGCTGGATCAAGCCTGAGTTTACATATGATCCATGATGATACAGAAAAATACAAATGAATGGTTACGGTGCTATTATCAGAATCAGCTTTATTGCCAGGTCTGCATACACATACGAGGAATTTGACTCAGGATTGTACATTGCTCACAATGTGCTTACTCATACACTAACACAATAATAAAATAAAGTCAGACACAGGCTACAGTTGAGACAACACAAATATACACACTATGAACAAAAAAAACAAAAAATGTACAGTCCCCTCCAAAAGTATTGGAACAGTGAGGCAAATTCCTTTGTTTTTGTTGTTCACTGAAGACATTTGGGTTTAAGATCAAAAGATGAGTATGAGACAAGAGTTCAGAATTTCAGCTTTTATTTCCTGGTATTCACATCTAGACATGTTAAACAACTCACATGGCCATGTTTCTACAGTAGCCGAAAACGGACAAACAGAGTGGGTTTTCTCACTATGTTGTTCTTTCCTCTTGTATAATTCTGTCAGTGAAGACGCTCGACACTACATTGAATGCGCAGGAAGAAGAAGAGGAAATAATAATACTAATAAACAATCTCTGAGTGGTCATCTGGTTTATTATAAGTAAGAAGAGATGTGAAACTTGGACCAATGAAGGACCAACATTCCATGTATTATTTAGCATGAGCCAACAACGTGGGGTTCTTCCTATCAAAGAAGCTAAAACACGATGAAGCCAGACAAGTATAAACAAATGTAGACAGATGACGGCAGTAAAGGATATAATCGTTGTGGAGTTTCCCGGATGGAAGAGCTGACACGGGACAGATGTTTTCAAAGCAAAGGTGACTGTTTTCTGCTGGAGAGGTAATTAAGTTAGTGCAACTTCAGCATAGCAAATGAAAACTGTTGTTTGATAGCTGTACCTCGATGGCATAATCACAGAGAGTAACTTGTTCCCTTTTGAAATATATAACATGTCATGTACGCTTTTTCTAAAGAGCTGTAAGTTATTTAGGCTTTGCCAATTTTATGTGGACAGAAATGTGTCAGTTACATTTGTGAGTAACCAAACCAGCTGATTATTGCCATTAAAACTGTATAGCATGGAAGTTCAGATAACACAGCTAAATTTCACATTTTACTGCCCTGGTGGTAAAATAATATTTATTTTTGTAACGATAACAAGACTGTGACCCCCATGTGCCCATCAAGTGACCCATAATGCTTATACTTTTGGTATCTGCATTTAAAAAAAATAATTTGTTTGTAGGCTATTGCTTCTTTACTGTGCACACAAATGTATAATTTGTAATTTCATTGTACTACTTTAGACGCTATTACAAGAGAAACATATAAAAAAAAAACTGAAACATATGTTGGATGTGATCCTAATGTTATGAAGAGGAGCAATTTTTCAACTGAATTGAAAGATCTGCCTGTCATCGAGGCGGTAGATATGAACAACTACCTTGTCCTGCAGACATCCTTCTACTCAAGACAACAAATTAAAGCATATAAAAGTATAGCAGGCATACAAATTTTTTGTAAGTGGTTGGGTCCACCACCTCAGTACCAAGATGCTCCACAATTACGTTGACGACAATGATGTTGTTTGGTTTTCGCCCAGGTGAGTGTTTTTTCCTCTGGATTAATCCATTCAACAGTCCATCCTTCTCCTCTGTGCTCTGGGATGGAGATTTGAGTTGGCACTTGGCTTGTATCTTTTACAACCGAAAGGTCACTAGCGCAAGCACAAATAACACTGCTGGTTTGAATGTTTAAATGATAAAGTGATATATGACATGAAATGAAATTAAATGTGAGAGACATTATCTAGTCCTTTCACATTCAATTTAATTTTGATAGTAAACATCCACATACATGATCACACTTAGGTTTGTCATTGACTACTTCATTACATATGCACAGAAACTGGAGTAGAAATGCTATTTTGAAACATTTGGTGAGTTTCAGTACTTTGGAGACAAAAGTTTGTGAACTTTGCGCACATTCTCACGTCACATTCATTTTTATACATCAGACGTATGTTTGAAAACAAGCGTACGTAACTGTTTTGTGCATAGGCAGCGTTTATACATGAGGCCCTTGGTCCTGTTTTTTGTTTTGAAGAGCACTTATTGCAGTCATTGAAGGAATGACTGTGGTCTCACTGGGTATGATACGATTAGTATTTTATTCCTAAAACTTAAGGATTATACTCTGTGTGTTATTCATGGCCTTGTTCCCTTCAATGTGTCTACCTGAGCAGAGAAACTTTTCAGGCAGAATATGAAAAACCTAGCTTCGCCTGACTGTGAACATGCAAATAATTGCCACTCCCCTGGCAAGACCCCTGCAGTCGCAAGGACTGCCAGTGCCATAGTCGGCCAAATGCTGCTACAGGCACAGCTCACTACGCCGTCCCCCGGCCTCCTGCCCTGCTGTCACAGCCGGAGCCTGTCTTGCCGGCTCAGTGTCACCCTCCCAAGGCGCCAGGGGTGGCCTGCTCATGGTCTAACCCCCTGTGCAACCACGGCATTCTGGAAAGCACCAGTGAAATTTTGGGAGGGGGATTGCTCCTATTCCCTCCCTACCTAGGCTCACCTACCTGGGTGTGATGCTGTATTCCTTTTTCTGGAGAGCACAGCTCTCTCAGGAGAGCATGGGTGCTCTGACGGAGCTGCTCCACTGTGTGGTCCCATGGACGGTGGTGAGGGCCCTGTCAATCATGAGGCTTCTGGGCCTCATGTCAGTGGCTCACGTGGTGGTCCCCCTGGGCCTCCTACACATAAGGAGGCTACAGTGGTGGTTTGTCCACCTGCATGTGGCGATCTGTGGCATGCCCACAAACCTCTCCACATAAACGCGTTGGAGCTCCTCACAGTGTGGAAGGTGGTCCGATACTTCTCCCCTCTTCTCAACAAACTCTAGTGCGATTCAACTGAACTAAAAGAGGAAGGGTTAAAAAGCACCCTTTAAGTAGTCTACTTCTGTTGTTAGCCCTGTATGTATTGCCTGCAGTACTGTTCTATCCAGTGCTTAATTTGTGCCGGAGTTAGCTGGAGTTTAAGCCTTTTTCGCTCCGTCACTGCACTGCCCTTCTACACAAATAAAATCCAAGATATCGTCCAGCCTATTAGGGTGAGTCTAATGGATTTCCTTATTTACTATTAAATTTGGTAGCTAATAATGGTTTCTGATTGCCCTTTAAAACAATGTGCAGTTACGCTATGCGTTTAAAATAATTAGTTATTTGATCACAACTGGTTAATTATAATAAAAATAAATATTTTCAGCAGATGGCACATTTCACACGTTCCGGCACAATCTCTTGCTTGGACCCTGCCTGTTCATATTGATATTAGGATTTCTGCCTTTTTGGATTCTCTCTTTGGAATATTTTTTTCACCCTTTGTGTTTGGACTCAGTACATGCAGGCATGGAGAACAGTGTTCCTCAGTTTGTTCCTGTATTAAATAAATAAAATAGTGCACTCATTTTTAACTTCAGTCCTGATTTTTTTTGGAGCTGTGGCTTGTTTAACCCTAGCACACGTGTACTGCATGCATGATGCAGTGACTGCACAGAAGTGTTTTTTGCAAAGTGAGTGACGTAGCCTATTTGATAATTTCTGCTCACTCATCATTAAAAAAAGATATATAGATAACAAAGATATTATGGTAGACGATACATGTCACACACCCCTACATAGAAGTATATAATTATTTCTCAGTGTCACACTCTGCTTTTCAAATAAAAAATGGATGGAACCTGAAAGAAATTACTGGGTGCGACCGCTGACACGGTGTCGATGAATTCTGTCTGTGGAGGGAGATGCGAGATGAGACTGGAGCTCTGTCCTAACCCTGCATATATCCTGATCTGTCTGATCAGAATGCAAAGTATTGGAAACAAACAATAACTAGATGGCTTGTCAGCTATAAGCAATCGTAAAAACATATGCAATTAATCATTTCATGCAGTCCGGTCTGGTTTGTTTTGTTTCAAATTAATCCTGTGCCATGATTAATTGATTTTATGTAGATATTATTCTACTGATTTTATCCAGGAAGAAGCTACCAAGGGAGTTATTAAATTGAAGTTAATTCCTTTTGTCTTCCCCTTATAATTTTGAAGACAATGCAAAGGCAAAGTACATTCCACTTCCAAATAAGGGTCAAAGGTCATGTCTGAGATAAAGACGTGTATGTATATAAATTCATATACATTATTTAAAAAACAATGAATTGCCACATTTTCAATATTCTACCTACAATTCATTTGACCAGGCCAGAAAACAAATTTAAAGTAATTTTTCTCAGTTCTACGCTCTGGCGAGTTAAGGTTGTTTGCATTTGTAGGGCAGGTTAGAGTTGAGAGTTTAGTTGGAGTGACAATTAAGTGAAATTGTGATTTAAGCCAGTATGTCATTTGACCTGATGTTCTGATGTGCAGGATATGTTTGTTTTTTTCGTAAATAAATGTAATGATGGAGAATAAGTTCGGGCTAGGCCAGCTAAAAATCCAAAACACCACTTAGAAAATGTTGCCAAAATAGTCACTAACTTGGAGTCCAAAAACTTACTGGAGTCAGACAAAAATCGGTGCAAAGACTTTTTATTCCTTTTCAAGACAAATACCTGAGTTACACTGTCTTCTATAGCCCTTAGTCTACTACAACCGCCCAAGCTCTGATGGTGAATTTCTTACCCCTTGCTGCCATCCAGTGGCCTTTGTGTACTAATTTTGTTTTAGTTTAAACAATCTTTTTACGTTTTGTATGTTAAAATTGGCTGCATTGACTATAAAATTTCACTGCAACATTGTTTTATATAGTTTTGGATGATCCAGTCTTAATATTCACCTTTAGAACATCAGAAAGTCGATAGAGAGATAGACACACACATGTAGTTTACAACTTTAAGATGTAAGATTAAATTTTTTTAAAGATTTGAAATGTTTTCCGATTACACAATCATTGTAAATCAACCATTCAGCGCTCTCGAAAGCCATACCCTTTCCTTGGCGACGTTTACTCTTTGCTGCCACGCCTTAATTCGTTTACATTACTTCACACTTTTTCCACTCATGCCTAACCCAAAACTGTCCATACTCTTTTCTGTACCTGAGCTCCTATCTTACTAAGGATTGCACTCCCTTAAGAGGAGAAATCATTGTCATTGTTTAAAGAAAAAAAATGCAGAGATAATAGTTTAAACTTTTAGAACATGCGTGGAATTTCATAATATGGCATATCATAATGCATAATGATGTTAAAAAATGTAACATATGCATTTAACAAAACATACACAACAGTAACATGTAAATATTTTTGTCCAAAGCACAGAACAGACTTTCTTATTAAAGGCTTTCTATTAATAACAATTATCAGCTTGAATTTACATAACACACTGCACTCTTGATTTTTGTATAATTCATATTATTTCATAACCACATGTCCCTATTTAATCCTTTTTTGTAGATAATTATACTCAGGTTTATTTCTACAGTAAAACACTAGTAGACACACACAGTAACTCCACTTTAATCTCACCATGCGCAATTCATGAGACTTTAAGGCTGCAAATCCATACGCTTCAAGCAAAACAACAGGCTGCATGAACTGTTAAAGTAGTTACAATAAGGATAGAACAACACTGTAAGGAGACTGCGGTGTAGTTAACTGTATTGTACTTCTGACAGAAAGTAGTCACTTATAACATTAGCCTACACACACACACAAACTATTTAATACTAGGGCTGGACAACTAATTGAAAAGTAATTCAAGAAACTGAAATTCAGAACCTCTAAAAGATAAAATAACCAACATGTTAAATATTTTTTAATTCTGTACCCCATTGCGTCTGAGTCTGAAGCACAGGGAGATGTTTGCTAGCGCTAACCGCCTTCCATTTCCCACTGTTATTAACGGACACATTGTGACCTACACTGACATTTACAGCCAGATTGACAACTTACACGCTCGCTTTCTCCATCATTAAACAATCCAAAATCCAAATCATTAACTTTAGTTGCACATTGATATTAATGATCAAGTGAAATTATTATTATTAAATTATTAATTATAAATTAATGAGAATTAGTAACTTTTGATGGAGTATGGAACATATTTATAAAACCAACCTTATCAGTGAACCATGAGAAAAAGAACATTACTTCATTACTTGTAACAGACTCATGATTTTGATTTTAGATCATATTGTCCAGCCCTATTTTATACATTTGGTATTTATTTATTCCTACAAAATGACAAAAAAACAACACTTTGTAAACAAAATTCAATACTTTTTAAAGGCCTTTTTTGAGAATATTAAATAAAAAAATAATTTTTACTTTTAAGATCCCGTGGGTACCCTGCATTTAACATCATCATCACCACCATCATCATTTACTGCGAGGACATCTTGAATGATCTACAACACGACAACTTTGGGATCAGGTACATAAAGCCTTCCCAAATAATTTTTTGCAATGATGAAGCAGGTCATCATGGTGGAGAGCCTCAAACTCCAGATTTACACATTCACACTCAAAGAATGAAAATCGTGTTGAAAATATGAAACATGGTGGAAAGAGATCAGAGGAGCTGATTATCTCCTGCTTAATCACCATCAAACAATCCAACAGCAGCTAAACAAACCAGAACAAAACCACTACTCCCAGTCCGCAGTAAAGTCTGTAGTTTCCCTCCACAACGTCTCCGCTGTTGGAACCTGAAGATCAAAGTGCATATTAGTCAGGAAATGAGTGAACAGTGGAACAGCCTCCATTTACTCTTCTATATTCCTCATGTTTGACTCTCAGAATCAACATGGAATAAACTGCAGCTACAACATGGCACACAGACACACTGACCTCCACAAACTCACCTGAAACCTCCAGCTGGTAGATTCTGATTGGCTCAGTCTCAATAATGGCTCTCTTACGTCTTGATCCACCTGCTGTGAGTACTCGACACTCGTATGTTCCAGTGTCGTTGCTGCTCACGTTCTTCAGAATTAAAGACACGTCTCCGTCCTTCAGCTCTCTGTCCACCAGCTGCACCCGGTCCTTAAAGGATGGATGCTGGAGGGTTGGATCTGAGAGTCCATCTCTGTAAAAGAAGACGTACTCTGGCTCCAGGTCAGGTCTGCTCCACTCTACAGCTCTGATGGAGGCTTCTCTAGCCTGACATGGCAGAGTGGCATTATCTCCAGGTTTCACTTGTACCACATCTAAAAACAATAAAAACATCCAGAGAGAAAAAGTAATTACATTTCAAAAGGACTCCACAGGAATAAAACTGGTTTGTTTCATCAACTGTACGATTCTATTCAGGCACTGTTGACTTCATTAGATCATCACATTGCTGTAGACAAAAACTACCAACACAATATGAAGGAGTTAAAACATCAAGCAGTAAAATGCAACAGTCACATTAATGCAGCAGAATATTAATCCAGGAACATCAGACAGTAAAACTTTACTCCACTGTGAGTACTTTAAGTACATGTTGCTATGATACTTTCATACGTTTACGTTAGTCAGGATTAGATTTTTACTTGTACTGGTATTTTCAAAGTGAGGTTGGTATCCGAACCTTTCCTTAAGTTATGGACCTGAATACTTCCTTCACCTCTGGTTAGCATACCCACAGCTTAACTGCAGCTGTAGGTTAACTGCAAAGACTTCCCTTTAAACCAAGGTGGCTTTGTGGATAACCTGAATGTATGGGCGATTCATGTTCTTATATCCCGTTGGGGACTTAAACCTGAACGCACACTTAGTGATGGAGACTCCCATCACCGTGGTTACCCAGGGCCCACAACACCAGTGTAATATCTGACAATGGCTCTGAGGATTTCAACCGGTACCTAACAAAACTCGAGGTCTTCATGGATGGAAATGCTTTTTGAGGGTGAACACTGGGCATTAGGGTCCTGGTTATAATTACTAATCAAATGAATAAGGGAAAATTAAAATAACTAGAACGTTCTCTTTTAAGGGCGTCCAATACCAACAATTTCAGAAAAAGTGACAAAGCGTAGTTATTTAACGCTAAAGGTATCCTTCAGCATCTGTGTGAGACGCTCTGGGGCGTCTCACATAGACCAAACTACCAAACTGAACTGTTAAAAGGTGTTGACAGCCCCCGAAGCCCCCTACCCTCACCTTAACCATCAGAAATGTTAGTGCCTAAACCTAAGTCACTGAATTTATGCATGTCGACCGGCTAACCCTACCTGCTAGCACATTGGCCGTGAGGCTAAGCTTTAAAACTTGGATTCCTTTGTGTTGCTGCAACGTAGCTAATGGTGGCGTTTCATACGGACGCTAAAGAGTTGTAGCGTCAAATAATTATGCTTTGCTTTGAAAGCATCGGTAATGACGCACTGAGATGAGAACACGTTGAAATAACCTTTAATCGAGATCTGATGTGTTAAGTGCGTGAGTTTAGTGACATTTAGTGGTGAGGGTTGCGAATTACAAAAAAAATCTTTTTCACAAATCAAAATTTCACAATCTGCTCAGTTACTGGGATTTTCTAGGGTTTACAAAGAATGGTGTGAAAAGGGAAAAACATCCAGTATGCGGCAGTCCTGTGGGCGAAAATGCCTTGTTGATGCTAGAGGTCAGAGGAGAATGGGCCGACTGATTCAACCTGATAGAAGAGCAACTTTGACTGAAATAACCACTCGTTACAACCGAGGTATGCGGCAAAGCATTTGTGAAGCCACAACACGCACAACCTTGAGGCGGATGGGCTACAACAGCAGAAGACCCCACCGGGTACCACTCATCTCCACTACAAATAGGAAAAAGAGGCTACAATTTGCAAGAGCTCACAAAATTGGACAGTCGAAGACTGGAAAAATGTTGCCTGGTCTGATGAGTCTCGATTTCTGTTGAGACATTCAGATGGTAGAGTCAGAATTTGGCGTAAACAGAATGAGAACATGGATCCATCATGCCTTGTTACCACTGTGCAGGCTGGTGGTGGTGGTGTAATGGTGTGGGGGATGTTTTCTTGGCACACTTTAGGCCCCTTAGTGCCAATTGGGCATCGTTTAAATGCCACGGCCTACCTGAGCATTGTTTCTGACCATGTCCATCCCTTTATGGCCACCATGTACCATCCTCTGATGGGTACATGGTGAAGTCTGTGCGAGTGAACACATGCACATAAGACGACCGCTTAAAGCTGGTAAATCTGTTCATGTAAAACATCATTGCTGAGGCCAGGGCTGCCAGCAACCAACTTTTTTGTCACGCACAGTTTGTCTGTGGATGCCTCCTGAAATTCTCCGCTGTTGCTGTCTACACCGTATGATTCCCGGTGCCGTTGCAGTGTTGACAACTCCTCTATAAGAAAGTAGCTATTGGCTACCCTAAAAGTCGAAAGAAGTCCCTAAATGACACAATCATAACCTAATTTTCATAATTGGCATGTAATTGTGATGACACTGTAAGACAGAGGAATAATGTCGTGGGAGAGACAAAAAGTGAATAAAAAAAACCTAAACATGTTTAGAACTACAACCATGTAGCACTAAACATTTTTGCGTATGCGCGATTCATTTGCAGTCTCTAGATGAGGAGGAGTGACTGACTGCAGCTGGGAGGGACTGCTGTGTTAGGACTGGTCCGTCTATGTCACCTACATCATTAGTGCCGATCTGATAATATTTAGGGTTAGTCGATCCTCGGTCGATTATATCTACCGAGTTCACTCTAGCATGAGCTTTACAGCTGCATATGCCTAAGCAATCGTCACTCCTAATGCTGACAGCCAATCAGAGGCAGAGCTCGGCAGGTCTATTCCAAGTCCGCTACACTGCGGACAGCTCAACGCGTTAGGACATTATTATATAGGTGCAGTATCAGAGGCTGCACTTTCGGGACCCCTGCGGTCCTGGGATCATAATTCTTTTGCGTCAGCGCCATCTAGTGAATTGGAGATGGATAGGCAGACAGGAGTTTAACCATTTGCACAACTGTAGGATTAACATGCATTTAATCAGCAACTTAGGTTTAGGCACACACCCCTGTGACGGTTAGAGTAAGGGTAACCAGACCTTTCTCATCTCAGGGCGTCCAATACCAACAAAATTCAAAAAAAGTAACAAAGCGTAGTTATTTGACACTAAAAGTACCCTTCAGTGACTGTGTGAGACACACCCGGATGTGTCTGTATGAGATACTCTGGGGCATCTCATACAGACCAGGTTCGTATTAAAAAGGTGTCTACAGCTCCCCGAAGCCCCCTACACTTACCATAACCACCAGAAATGTTTGTGCCTAAACCAAATTCAGCGACCAAATTCATGACAACGACTAATCCTACAGCTGTGCACAACAGCCTCACGCTGTCTGAAAGAGTCAGTAATAACACAAGTTGGAGTAACTGGCTTCGGGGAGCGGTCAAGAGTAACATAGTTAACATAGTTAGCTAGCTAGTTAGCAAGCTAGCTGGCAGTGTCAAAGAAAACAAGGGTCCTACAATTCCGTTCCTGGGACTGCATTCCTGAAAATGCAGTCTCTGGTACTGCAGCTACATACTACTCCATTAGGATGTTACTTCTGAACTGCTGAACGATCTGTCTGTCGGAGAGCAAGCCTGATGTAACACAGTAAGCTAGCTGACAATATTAACTATCCTGTCAGATACAGTAATGTTGCCAATTTTACAACTTAGCCCACTGTTATTAGAAATAATGTTAGCTAAGCTAATCGTTCATTTATGGAGACCAGTGGTGATGCCCTAGCACTTTTGAAATGGCTAGTTTTGTTCCAATCACTTTTGAAAGAATCTGTAAAAATTGTTCTGAATAACTTTATAATATTTTTTATATATTCTGGGTACCCACAGGGTCTTAAAAGTATTTTAAAAAAGTCTTAAATTTCATATTCCAAAAATAAGGCCTTAAAAGTATTAAACTTCATTACCAAAGCATTCAAGTTTAGTTTACTAGTTTAATAAACACTTTTAATGTGTGTGACTTTATAATTTAATCTGTTAGGTGCGACTCTGACGTTATATGGTAGTACAGGTAACGTTACCGTCACACCCTTAATTTGAACCTTTATGTCCCACCACTTTTCAACACAAAGTGACGTCCTTGATTCATATCAAAGTACAAACACACTCCAAAAAGCTAGTGTGTTAAATATTAATGTATTATAATAATGTTTTATTAAACTCATGTAACTTTTTAAATAATTTTCTCAGGCTTAAAATTCATACAGATTTTTCATTATAAGGCAGTGAAGTTGGTATTAAACTTCATCCTAGGTGGTATTAAAAAGGTCTTAAAAAGAAGAGAATCCTGGGGGTACCCTGATATTAAATAGCAAATTAAAAGGCTTTGAGAAAGGTTAATTTGCACTTATTTCTTTTTACTCAAGTAAAAAAAAAAAAAAAAAAAAAAAAAAATCAAGGTACTGATTATAAAATGACCCCGAAATGTGCAGCACCAGTCAGTAACTTTGACAACTTCCTAACACAGTTTCTTTTCTCTCAAGTTTTCGGTTCTCTTATATTTTATGTTTTGAATTGTCACATGCCAATTGAATATTGTGTTTCCCTTTTACATGAATAAAAACATTTCCACAACAAATTAATGCAGGAAAGGATGGCTGCAGGCTGTTGTTGCCGCTGAGCGATATCAGAGACGTTATATAGATGAGCATGACTTGCATGTTTTAGTGAAAATGATAGAAAGAAAATGAGAACATCTCTCATGCAGTATTATTAATAACTGGAATGAAGTTAATTAGTATGGTCCTTAAAAAAAATAAATAAAATCTATAAGCTCCTGATGTTTTGTTAGAGTTTTACACCTGGCAACATTTTCTCAACACAGACAGGAGGAGCGAACAGGATGCAACGTTAAATGTTCAGTGACTGAAGGTCTGCAGAGGACTACATTCTTCATAAAGGTCCTTTCAGAAAAGAAGTGATTTATGCTGCGCTTGAAGGTGGGTTCAGCGCAAACCTTCAACTACTTTGACCGTGGAACGCAAGCTTGCCATGCGGTGCATGTTGCTCGACGCAGCAACAAACCACCATGGCGTGGCACAAGCCATTGAAAATAATGGGCCTCACAGCGCAGCGGTGCTGTCGGTGCAGTAATTCATTGAGATTACACCTCCTTTGTTTGTTGATGTTGCACTGAAAGCTCGACTCTCACCGCGAGGGCATCAACTGTAAGTGACATGTTTATATTCAATTCCCTACCAACTTGCCACGTTATTTGTTGTACTTACGCAGAAATATTAGGGATGTGGGCTGTATTCAAAGTATCCACTGTTCTCCCAACAAACAGTAAGGATCAGACGTGTGCTGTGTCCCATTCTTCCTTTTATGAACATTTTTATGTTGTTACATGCGAGTCATCTGCCAAAGGGGGAGCTGGGGCGAGTTCAATCTCAAAACGTTTTGTACCGGTTTGCAACATTTTCTGATTGAATGACATGTTTCCTTGCAACGTTGTGCGACATTCTGCAACAGGCTTTGAGATATGTTTTCTCTTGTTTGGCGGGCGTATGTCAGGTGTTACCCAATCAGCTGCAACAAGTTTGTAAACACAACAGTGTTAAAGAGCCAGGAAAATTCAGCGCGCTTGCATACACGGCTACAGTTGGAAAAAAACGTTTTGCTACGTTCTGTCTGGGCTGAACTCAGCCTGGAGTTTGAGACCTTTGCCTTTTATACTCCACCACAGGAAGTGGAAGGAACCATCTCCTGGCACTGTGCAGAGGGACTCTGAACTACAAAATTCTTAACAAGGCATCATGTGGATATTTGATTTGTTAGATTAACACTGGGTTTCAGTAGTGTTTGTTTAGTATTTTCTTATGGTCAGTTGTTGGGTTTAGTTTGGGTCTTTTTAAATTGTAGTAAGTTAGGTTTTCTCCCCTTTGTGTTTAGTGTAGACTAACCTTTGTGTGTGTGTGTGTGTCATTCAGTAGGTTGGGTTTGTTACGTTCACCTCAGTTTAGTTAAGACCCACTTTGAGTAATTCTGTTGATACCTTTTAGTGTAATATGTTTTGAAACTTTACTTGATTTGATGGCTAAATAAAGCCTAAACTTTACAAAACCTTGACCTTGTGTCCCTGCTTTTACTGATATAACATTTGAAAACTCAAGTTGTGTTGTTATTGTTTCGGTCCATTTTGTATTCAGGGCACATTTAGTTCCTCGTTTATCAGATAGTTATAGTATCAGATAGTTACCCCCTCATGGGCTTCCGGCAAGATGGTGCTCTAAGCGGCAACTCTTTCCCGAGCTCTTCCAACGGTCCCTCAAAAATGCCTATTTATATGGGAGTTTGATGTTTAAAACAGTGAATAAGCACTCTTAAAGAGTAAGAAATTGCATTTCTCTCCTGTGTATGGATACAGTGGGGGAAAAAAGTATTTGACCCCTTGCTGATTTTGCAGGTTTGCCCACTTACAAAGAATGCAACGATCTATAATTTTAATCATATGTACATTCTAACAGTGAAAGACAGAATCCCAAAGAAAATTCCAGAAAATCACATC
>NC_060161.1:33466960-33467761 GCF_021292245.1 Micropterus dolomieu
CTACTGGTTCCACCAGAGGATACGATGAATTAGTGCCACATCAGGTCATTTATACACACACGCATACAAGCATCTGATTAAATGACAAATCTGATATACAGTGGGGGAAATAAGTATTTGACCCCTTGCTGATTTTGCAGGTTTGCCCACTTACAAAGAATGCAACGATCTATAATTTTAATCATATGTACATTCTAACAGTGAAAGACAGAATCCCAAAGAAAATTCCAGAAAATCACATCATATGAATTTATAAAAATTGATAACCATCTGATGAGGAAAAACAAGTATTTGACCCCCTGGACAAACAGCATGTTAATATTTTGTAGAAAAGCAATTATTGGCCAGCACAGATGTCAAACGGTTTTTATAGTTGTTGACAAGGTTTGTGCACATTTCGGCAGGGATGTTGGCCCACTCCTCCCTGCAGACAGCCTCCAAATCATTCAGGTTCCGAGGTTGTCGCCTGGCAACTCGAATTTTAAGCTCCCTCCAAAGATTTTCAATTGGATTCAGGTCTGGAGACTGGCTAGGCCACTCCAGAACCTTGATGTGCTTCTTCTTCAGCCACTCTTTTGTTGCTTTGGCGGTGTGCTTAGGGTCGTTGTCGTGCTGAAACACCCATCCTCGACCCATCTTCAGCTCTCTCACTGAGGGAAGGAGATGTTGGTCCAGAATTCCACGATACATGGCCCCGTCCATCCTCCCCTCAATACGATGGAGTTGTCCCGTCCCCTTGGCTGAAAAGCACCCCCAAAGCATGATGTTGCCACCACCATGCTTGACGGTGGGGATGGTGTT
>NC_060161.1:33467861-33483632 GCF_021292245.1 Micropterus dolomieu
GTTGCTTTGGCGGTGTGCTTAGGGTCGTTGTCGTGCTGAAACACCCATCCTCGACCCATCTTCAGCTCTCTCACTGAGGGAAGGAGATGTTGGTCCAGAATTCCACGATACATGGCCGCGTCCATCCTCCCCTCAATACGATGGAGTTGTCCCGTCCCCTTGGCTGAAAAGCACCCCCAAAGCATGATGTTGCCACCACCATGCTTGACGGTGGGGATGGTGTTCTTTGGGTTGTACTCGGTGTTCTTTGCCCTCCAAACACGACGAGTTGAGGCCAAAAAGTTCTATTTTGGTCTCATCTGACCACATCACCTTCTTCCAGGCCTCTTCTGAGTCGTCCAGGTGGTGAATGGCGAACTTCATACGGGCCTGTACATGTTTCTTCTTGAGCAGGGGGACCTTGCGTGCGCTGCAGGATTCCAATCCATGACGGCGTGTGTCTTTTATACAGGTAACGAGGTGAGGCAGGTGTATTTGATGTAGATAACTGGTTGGGATTGGGGCTGTGTCTTAAAGAAAGACTAACTGGCTTGTAGGAGCCAGAATACTTGCTGTTTGGTAGGGGGTCATATACTTGTTTTTCCTCATCAGATGGTTATCAATTTTTATAAATTCATATGATGTGATTTTCTGGAATTTTCTTTGGGATTCTGTCTTTCACTGTTAGAATGTACATATGATTAAAATTGTAGATCGTTGCATTCTTTGTAAGTGGGCAAACCTGCAAAATCAGCAAGGGGTCAAATACTTTTTTCCCCCACTGTAAATGGGATCATAATTATTCGCTAGTAAGTGACGGTGCTTTCAACATGAACAAACGCAACGCGCCACCAGTTTCTCCGGACAACCTACAACTCTTGAAAAAAAAAAAAAAAAAAAAAAATCAGGGGAAGTCAAAGACCCGGCAGAAGACGTTGGTATAAGTAAGAAATTTCCAGAAAGGTGGAGGAGAACTGTAGCGTGGTTGCCGGGTTACGAGAGTAGGTGACAGAGTACAAGGTAAAAATGGCGGAGCTACAATGGCAAGTGGAGGAGATGAGGGGGCTGACGAAGAGGTGCAAAGAACAAGAGAGATACAAGAGGAGGTGAAATTTACGTGGTAAAGGCTTGAGAGAAAAGGAAAATCTCTCTGCTGTCCAAAATTGCCCCTGGAGTGCCGTGGAATGTGGAAGACATGGTGGACAGCATTCATCGCGTCGGTAAGAAAGAACTGAACTGCTCAAGGCAAGTCATCATCCAGTTTGTTAAGAGTGCAGAAATGAAATCTGGAAGCTTTCTAAAGACTGATGTGTGCAAACAAGCTGGCATTCGGTTTGCAGAAGATTTAACAAGAGATGACAGGGCTGCAAGAGAGCTGCTGTGGCCAAAGATTAAAGCAGCAAGAGATCAGAAGAAAAGGGCTTACTTTCGTGGG
Source organism: Micropterus dolomieu (assembly GCF_021292245.1). NCBI lineage: Eukaryota > Metazoa > Chordata > Actinopteri > Centrarchiformes > Centrarchidae > Micropterus > Micropterus dolomieu. The sequence goes on from NC_060161.1 coordinate 33,469,276, forward strand.
CCCTTCGGCTTCAAAGAAAATGTTCAAATATTCCCATAAAAAGGTAAAAATGGACAAGGAGAGTATATGCTGTAAATTCTTGAAGTGACTCAATGTGTGGTCTGGTGGGACCAATATAATATTTCCATTTCTTTCAGCTACAGAGATTTGAGCAACCTCAGGGAGGGGTTGACTGTTAACTAGTTCTAATAATCTGTTCTAGTTATGATAGGCTCTAAGGTTTCTTTTATTTCGTTAAACTGGATTGCTGCCGTTTTGAATATGGAAGGAACTCCACTCATTGTTTTGAATGTTTATGGATATAATGGAGGTTCTAGGAACAAATCTCAGATACTATTGGAAAATTTAAAGTACTCAACTGATAATATGTTAGTGGGGGGTGATTTTAATTGTGTACCCGACGAATGGTTGGATAGACTCCCTACAAGATATACAAACCACGAATACAATCAAAATATAGCCAATTTTTGTATCAACAATTCCCTAATTGATGCTACGAGACATATTAACCAAAATTTGGGAGAACTCATGGGTAAGACCTAATGGAAGTTGTATGTCAAGAATAGACTTTTTACAATGCCTGACACGGAGGTAACATTTAGATAGAAATATTGGAAGTTTAATGCAAATCTTCTAAATTATGAATATTATTGTAAAATGATAAGGAAAATATTATCTTCAGTGACGGCAAATGAGGAAATTGATTCTTATGGAAAGAAATGGGAATTCTTCAAATTTTAAGTAAGAATATTCAATTGATTATGGTTGAGAATGAGAAAGCAGCAAAACGAGTTAGAAATACAAACTAATAAAAGACATTAATGAGTGTTGTAAAAGCAATGGGTTAGATGATATAAATAAGGAAGAACTTATTAGGTTACAAGCTAAATTAGATGAGTTATATCTGAATAAAGCCAAAAGGAGCATATATAAGATCCAGAGCAAGATGGTTAGAAGAAACAAATAGTTCTTATTTTAGTAGACTGGAAAAAAATAAGACAAGAGAAATACAATCACAATGTTGAATGTTAATAATACAGTAGTGACCAACCAAAAAGAAATAGCCAATGAAATATATAAGTTTTATCATAACTTTTATATTTCTTCGTTCTCAGATGCTAACTGAGAAAAAAAATGTTTAAAACATTACAACCATAAATCCATCAAATTGACACAGACTTTAAAAGGACATGTGACGCTGACTTAAGTATTGGGGAGCTTGATACTGCTATAAAGAAAATGGCTCTGGGGAAATCACCAGGTCAGGATGGGTTAACTAATAACTTTTATAAGTTTTTCTGGATTGATGTAAGAGAATTACTCTTTGAAGCACTGAAAGAATATTTAAACGGTAATATGCTACTAACAACAATGAAACAAGGTATAAAAACATTAATCCCAAAGCCAAACAAAGACAAAACAATTTGATAATTTAAGGCAGATTACTTTACTTTATGTTGATTATAAAACATTTACTCATGCTTTGGCTTCTAGGCTTAAAAGTGGTATGGATAAAATTGTCAGTGAAACAGAGTCAGGTTTTCTTCAGAATCGCTTAATACATAACACCCGGCTTATTTTAGATCTGTTTGACTACGCATACTTGGTGGAAGAAGACAGTATTTTTGGATTTTTTTGTTAAAGCATTTGACAGACTGGAACACCCCTTTATTTTACAGACACTACAATATTTTGGGTTTGGGAAAACTTTATTGAGGTTATTTCTATGTTGTACAAGGGTATAACAAGTGCAGTCTTGAAGATTCAATGTTGAAAGGGGAATACGACAAGGAGACCCAGTTAGTGTTCTTTTTATTTTTGCAGCTGAACTGTTAACTGTGTGTGTGTGTGTGTGTGTGTGTGTGTGTGTATTATATAAAAAAAAAAAAAAAAGCTGTTTCTATTTTTTCTGAAGCTTCAGGGTTTTACTTAAATTTAAAGAAGTGTGAGATTTTGACTATTCACGATTGTGCACAACCTTTTATTCATAACATCCCAGTCAAAAAGGAGGTTAAGTACTTGGGAGTAACCATCAGTAAAGGCCATAATGGCAGGAGAAACACTCACATTCAAGAGGTTTTGCAAAAGAATCAAAGAATTTTAAATAGCTGGTTACAGAGAAATATCGATTTTTTCTCTATCTCGAAGAATTTTATTAACGAAAATGGAAGCAATTTCTACACTATTTTACCCTGCATACTCTTTAGCAGTTCCAGACAGATGTATCAAGAAAATAAACCAAATGCATTATAATTTTATTTGGAATAAGCAGCATTTGATTAGAAAGAGTGACATGGTTAAACCAGTAGAAGGCGGCGGCACAGATGTGATTGATTCTGAAGTAATGAATGGAGTTATTAAATTAAAATGGTTGCAAATGTTTATAAAACAGGGACACTGTTTATGGTTTAGTTTTCCAGCTTATCTTTTTCAGAGGGTAGGAGGAATTGGTTTTCTGTTAAAATGTGATTTTGACCCAACTAAGTTGCCATTTAAGTTATCAGATCATCATATGCAGGTATTACTGTATTGGAAAATGATGTATAATTTTTCCCCTCATAAGGCTACAATATGGGAATATGTTATGTCATGATGAATTTAACACAAAATTTAATTTGGATTGCTCAATTAGACAATATTCCTTAGTAGTCAATGCCATTCCTAAGCCTCTGATAAACCAGATAAAAGGAATGTTACAATACTTTGCTGTGATACCTACATCTGCTAATCTCTTTGTGGATAAGTATAATTTCTTAGATAGTAAATGTGATAACAAATTTTTGAGGTCATTGATGACAAAAGAATGCTTTCCTCTTCCTGTGAAAAGAAAGGTTTTGTCTGAAAGACTTTCAAGAGTTGACAGTGTCAAGGTTCGAACTAGATTTTTATCATTTCCGTTGTTTCCTAAAATGAAAGCGGTTCATTTCAAAACAATTAATGACATATATCCATGTAAAGAGTTCTTAAGAGTAAGATTTAATTTAGATTGTAATGTTCGTACGTTTTGTCAGACTGATATTGAATCTCGGGAACATCTTTTCTACGGCTGTAATGTTATTAAATTTTTGTGGAACAGAATATTTGATTGGTTAGGAACAAAGAATGAAATACCTGTTTTTGATTACCATAAAGGTGAAGTTTGGTAGTTTTATGGAAAACAAAGGCATTGAGTTGTCAAAACTTTATATTCATAAGTGTAGATTTTTAAAAGCAATTGCATTAAAAAACACAAACTTTTAATGCATTCATTAATGATTTGAAGAATCTTTTTCGGTCATTGAAAAAGCTGGAAAAGAATAGTGCCTTAAAATTCTCTGAGTTACTTTAACTGTATTTTGACTAAATCCCCTTAATTTATTTTAAGTTATATATTTATTGATTTATATATTTGTAGCTATTTATTTTGCGTATTCATTTAGAAGGGGTGTAGAAGAAAGATGTGAAGACAACATGCAAAGTTGTTATTCATATTGAGTATTAAGTAACATTAGCTGCTTTGGTTCTGACGATTTCTGCAGCCTTGTCAAAAAATGCTAACTTGTGTTTTTCCATTTACTAACTTGTGGAGGCTATATCCCATAAAGGTCACAATATTGTGACATTTTTCAGGAAAAGGTACGAAATTGTTAGTGTGAAAGATTAATGCTACCGTGTGATATTTAGGGGCCTGCAAAACAATAAATATCCAAATATTTCTCAATCATAGTGCAATATATGAAATCATCACAGTATTGCATACTATAGACACACAAGCAACACACACAGACACATATGTACCTCTGTCTATATGGATTTGTTTGTCTAACTCATACCCCTGCCTTGGCCAACCTCGTCCTTTCTCCCACTACCGTTTCCTCCACAGATTTCCCACACTTTTTTGAATCTGGTATCTTATTTTCTTGGCCTCTGATCATCTCTCTCTTTCTGGTAGCAGTCAGCCTTGGCAGCGGCTGCAGCAGTACAGCAGGTCAGTCACAGTGAGCTAGTCACCAACACTGTCAGCAATCTTTACATCTTGTCATGGTCATATTGCAACTGTTCCCTCTAAGTTATGTTAGCCAACAATATTTAATAGCTAGAGCTGGTTATTCCCTACAATCTCACAATATGCATCATGATACACGGGTCAGGCTGATTATGAATAATTATCATGTCCTACACAGAGCTTACTATAACTGGTGGTCTTTATTATTCTGTGCAACAGAGGAGGAAAAGCCTTAAGGTTTTGACACTTAGGTATCTAATCCCAGTTGGCAACTTTTGCTTTAATGGTCATTTGATGAACTTTTCACTGCGTGTCCATGGCGGGGTGGTGAAGTTCAATCCTTCACTATAAAACAGGAAGTCACTGTAACTTCACTGTACATACTCAATTCTGTGCCAAATTTAAATACTTGCTGAACACATCTACATTCAGTTATAGTCATAGTGCCACCTACTGGGAAAAGGAACTGTTGTACCCCTGGATAGGTCAGTGGTTAATGTCACTGACTGGTGATCGGGGGTTCTATTCCCGGTCAGGACGTGACGGTATCCCTTAATGCTACTCGCTGTAAGAGTCATACTGGCTTGGATGTTGCCCGGGTCAACAAAGTCTGCGTCAGATGCTAGGGAACCAGAGCAATCTGATGAGAAATGGGCTACTGAAACAAGACATTCATGGTCTAAAGCAGAAAATATGGATTTGTTGCAAAGCTACTATACAAGCAATCATAGTGAGAGGGGTTATATGCTGATGCTGTGGGATATATGGATGCTTTAAACTCAACATCGACGCTGACAAAAAACAACTCCTAACTCAGTGTTCTGACACATGAAAGCGGCAACTGTTATCACAACTAGAGATTGATGAGGTAAAACAAACAAGCAATGTCAAGCGGGAACCAGGATATACGCAAGCACACTGCACTTTCTTGCCTTTTTAACACCGTTGTGTTTACAAACTTGTCCCAGCTGAGTGGGTAACACCTGTGACACACCCACCAAGCTTCTTGTTCCCATCATGCTTGGATCTCTGGCATTAAAGATATATCCAGTGGGATAAACAAACGACCCGCCTTGCCCCTGACAATCTCCATCTAAATGACTTTGGACACGGCTATCTCATTATATACTGTTCATTTTTGAAATTTACATCTGCACCTACTTTGCAAACCAACGCACAAGACTCAACCCGCACCAACACAGACAAATTGTATTAAACTAAGATAAGTCATAAAATATGGAAAAGATAATTGGTTTCCTTTAATTGAATAAATTGTTAAATTGCCTATATCTCTAGTTTCTTCACACTTCAATCGTCCAATCCACCAAACACCACCCAACAAGAGTCAACAACAAAGAAAAGCTGTTTGGTGTATTAGAACAATTAAACGCACAACCAGACTTATTATTCCTCCAGTATTTGCATGAAAACATCTCCTGAAGGCACAAACATGGCAGAGTTGACAAGTCCCATGACCGGTGAGTCAGCTGAAGTCGGCTAGTAGACAGACACTGAGAATGCACCCCACCTCTCCCTGAAAGTGGCCACACCCCTAATTATACAGAACTTTAAGCCTTAATATAAATTAAAAAACTGAGTTATTTAAAAAATAATAATAATAATTAACCCCTCACAGTTGTCCTGAAGAAGGAAATGAGCAATATACACTAAAACAATTTTTTTAACCAGGCCGTGAACATGTTTATTTTTTGCTGTAAACTTGGGCATTTTAACATGGTGGTCTGTGGAGGTCTGTGTCTCCCTTTTAGAGCCTCAAGTGGCCACTCGATGAATTGCTGATTTTTATCACTTCTTGGATGGCTTCAGTTATGAGACTGGAAGGTCGCCACTTGGTGAATTGCAATTTTTGGTGTTTCCGGGTAGTATTTATTTTTCAGAAACAGTTATCTTTTGGGCCTTTCACCTAGCTAGCCAGAGCACAGTAACAGCAGCAGACGGACATCACCTCCTCTCTCATGGATAAGATTGTGTTCCGGTTGGTCCTTCTGCCTCCAGCAGCTTCTGGTAAAGACTTTGGTAAAGAGCTTTTATTGTGAATAGATTCATGTAACGTAGACAGGAAAGACTTTTAATCAGTGTTTTAAAGTAATGTTATCTTGTCCTACGAATTCTTCATGTGTTTGTGGGTCAATGACGTGACGCCTACATTTTGTGTCCAACTGGATTTTTTTCACAAAAAAACAAAAAGGTTGAAAGCATAAAAGCCATATAAATACAGGACCTCTCCCATATATGTACTCACCTTTAACTTTAAAAAAACATTAGCTGTTTGTAATTTTTCTGATAATTGAAGTGTCAAAATGTCATGCCATGACTGCTGTTTTGAAAACTTCTTTGAAATTACTTTAAATTTATTCAAAATAGTGTTTTGCCCTATTTTCCAAAGTGTTTTGTAAACCTCTTCAAAATCGCAAAGCATCTGTATTTATATTTCCATAATAATACACAAGCAATCTTTGTCAGATAATGTCCATTTTATGAAATATCATGCTGTGCGACCATCTACAAACGACCACTTTGGGACTTTTATGTTGAAATCCATTAGAAGACAGGAAGTTGAATAATATACCAATTTGCCAAGGACCCATTGAAACAGCAAGTAGGTTTGTAACTCTCTCTCAAATCACTTGTTATGTAGTTGCCACATTTTGGATAATATAAAGTTATTTCTACCAATATTTGTTTTGATTATAAATTTCATGGAATCCTTTTGTGGGAAGCCAGCTTGTTTTGTTTAGGTGGCCTATTCTCTGCCTGTAAATTTTGACTAAATTAGAAAATATCATGTGGTGCGACCGCTGAAAAGTGGTTTCCATGATTGCCAATTTAGTTTTTGTCCTTTTAGTTTCAATTTCTGACTTTTACATATAAAGTACTTTTATTTTAGTATAATTTGGAATAGATTTTCTGTAATTTGACACATTTTTTCTTATATTTCATTAACAAAGGATTATTTTTAGTCTTTGTACAATATCATGAGCAAAATGCCCCCCAAAAAATATTTAGAACTTGTAAATTCACTTTGGTAACTATGCATTATTATTTAATTGTAACCGTTTTACCAGATGCCACTCCCAAGTAAAGAAAAACTGCTCGCCATGGACAGCATAATAATTTTGACCCTACAGCAAGAGCGGAGTCGCTAAAAGAAGCAAAAAATATTGTGTCTTTAAGAAAATTTTAAATGAAAACTATATGAAGCAACATGTTGCTCTTGTGCGCATTTCCATTTCCTAGGAGGAAATGCATTTTTTTGTGAACATGCTGGAGTAGGAGCCTGTCCTCATTTGATTTATTAGGCTGCTTTATGACCCATGTTTACGTTTTTAATGACCTCTATTGGCTGTGTTGGCAAACCCAGGACATTCACACAGGAGAACCGTGTCCGATTCCCCTGTGAAATCAAGTAAATTTAGAATTATTTTCTTTTAAATTTTAATAAAGATATCTGGTAATATATATATATATATATATATATTTTGATTGAAGTTTTTGTTTATTGATCTCTTCAAATCTATATTTTTAATGATATGCAGTGTTCATGTCATTTGGAGCGACCACTCGTCATGTGGTGCGACTAATAACAACAATAACTGTAAACTATAAAATCTCATTCCTGGGACTGAAATATTAATTACTGATGCAGTATGTTTAAGTGATTGATAAATATTTAAAAATTACCAGTTTTATGCAATTTACAGTCAAAATTAATCAACTACATTTAAGAAGGGGATTGTGACATTATAGAGCAAAAATATATAAGATCATTATTTACAAAATCCCAAAAGAAAAGCAAATACAGTGAGGAAAGTAAGTATTTGAACACCCTGCTATTTTGCAGCCAGCCCCTCCATGATTTCTAAGTGGGAGAACTTGCAAAATAGCAGGGTGTTCAAATACTTATTTTACTCACTGTATATTGTATCTAAAACCTTTATATTAATGAGAACTATAAGGAACGTTAAGGAAATTAATTTTAAAATAAGTTATGGTCACACCACATGACATGTTGTAAGGCCACAAACACTTTATGTAGCTGAAAAACACACTAAAATCATTTAATTTGGAAAAATTAGATTTTTGTGTATACAGCATTCTTAATGTTTGAACAATGCCAATAAATGTTTAAATTTTTTGTATTTTAAAATTGGCCTGTTGAAAATCCTTATACGTCATTCAACCTTGTAACAGGGCTGGGCAACATGTCGAATATATTATATGTAAGATCATGTCGTCATGGTCGAGTTTCAGTGTTTTTCCGCTGGTCGCTTCTGGTGGGAGTGATAAACGGTGAATAACGGTGAAAAGCTAACTAGCTAGCAGCTACAAGTCACTGTGTTTGTTTCGAGGTGGCGGAAAGAAAATGTGATCGATCACCTGATCTCTATAATTTCTCTACCGCGGCTTCCAGCTCTGTAACATATGATATTTACAGTTTGAGGCTATTTTAATAACATCAGTCTAACTTGTAGCTGCTAACTAGCTTCCAGCTCGCTGTGAAGAGGACGAGCCGCTGTAGTAACGTTACATAAACACGGACTTTATTTACTTTCTGTGGCACAACACACATTAACTATTATACTACCAGTGTTTGGCAAGCTGCCTGGAAAATGTAGTGAGCGAAGCTACCAGTTACTCTACAGTAGCAAGCTAAGCTACAGCAACATGGCAAAAGTAGTTTCCTACATCTAAGCTATTTCTAAAAAAAAAATTTATATTGAACCAACTTCAATTCAAGTCAATGCTGTCTCTGTGATCAATAAAACTGACCAAGCTGGCAAAATGTCTCTCTCACTGCTCCAAAGCTAATTTGAATATTGATATTACATGAGAAAAGCTGAACAGGAGAAACATATCTGAAAGCAACACAGAACACCTGAGAGCCTTACTGCTTTATATAGTTTTATATTTTGAGTCATCGTCTGCCACCTGAATTTTCCCCCCCCTTTACATAAATAAAAACATTTCCAGCATAAATTGCTGCAGAAAAATCTCCTAGAATGCAGGAAATTAAGTACTTAATGATCAAAAATGCATGAATGTAATTCAGCATTGAAGATTTATCAGAGTTCAAATTTTGTCTCACCTCTAAGGCCCAATACTGATATTTCCTGTTATTATAACTAGGTCTAATAACTAACTGGGACTTGTTGATGTTTCTAAACACGTAAACGTTTAATTTGATACCAACTATGTGAAAAAGGAAATGAAACCGTGTACCAGACAGTCTGTTGTGTTTGCTGTTCACGTGATAATGTTAGCTTGCTAGCATTATTCAGCTTTAGTTGGGTTAGTTTAGTTAACGGTTTTTCAGTTTGCTAGCTTACAGGCTCCTTACGATGCTAGCAGTGTGCTCGTGGTTTAGAGACTGAGAAAACCTTTCACAGAAACACTCACCGTGAGAGAGACCTGTCAAAAGAACCGGGAAGACGAAGAAGAACAGAAGATAAGCCACGCTGTACTGAACAACCATCGTCTTCTAAATCTTTGCGGCCTGGTTTAAAGCTTCCAGAGTTCCAGTGAAAATTGTGTCTCAATTCAGGGACCGCATCCTTCGAAGGGCGTGGCCTTCGAGGCCTACGAAGTATGCGGCCGCAAAAGGCAGAACAAACCGTTGTTCAATGAGACGTTCTGGTCTACGGAGGACTGTTGCGTCATCAACTGACCCCGCCCTTACCCATGCGTGGGGAAGCGCCGCTCTTGTCGCCTAGCAACCTTCACAGCTGCGGTCCACCGGCAATAGAGACGAATATTTTAATTTTAATATTTTACCTCTTAATAGAGGAACTAGAGCTACTTCACCGCCGGCGCCGCCGCATGATGTATCTCAGGCTGAGAGAGGACCCTGGCCAGGGGTCAAAGTAACTAAGAAACGTTACATTTTATTTGTATTTAGGTACTATAGGCTTCCTAAAGCTAATGTTAACCTCAGTTAATGTAGTTTGTTGCTATTGCCATTTCACTTTAACAACATAATTTCATATTTAAAGAAAACCTAACCTTACTAATATTAAAATATTGAAAGTGTTTTTGTCATTGATCAGCTAAAGCAAGTTGAATAGAATGATATACAAGCCTTATCTAACTAAGCTCTTTACACTTCACAACAGTTGTTCTTCTCCTTGTATCTCTACACCAGCCCCTGCCCCTGTACTGCAGGACAAATCTGAGAGTTCCTGTGCTGGACAGGTTTTTTAACCTGCAGGACACACGGCTGGATTTCCGGTTGAGCAGGGAGACCCTGGGAGTGCTACTGGGCCTCCTAAACCAGGAACGGAGACACGGATGGGGTGCCACGATTGAGACCCTGGTGTTTCTCTTCTGGCTGGCAAGCGAGGCATCATTCAGGGTGGTCTCCAGAGTGTTTGCAATGCCTCGATCCAGTCACTGAGGAGGTGGTGGCCATTCGCCACAAGGTCATACACTTACCCAAGACCCAGGATGAGTTACAACCGATATCCTGTGGGTTTGCAGGGCTGGCAAGACACAGAGCCTTTTTTAAAGCAGCTGGAGCAATCGACGGCTGCCATGTCCACATCAAGCCACCGAGCGGCCCTGATGGTCAGTGCTACAGGAACAGGAAACTGTTTCCATCCATCATCCTGCAGGCTGTCTGTGACCATCAGGGCCGCTTCATTGACACCTACCTGGGCTGGCCTGGGTCGGTCCACGACTCCAGAGTGCTCCGCTACAGACCACTGTACAGGAGTTCACTCTACCCTCCTCCAGGGCATTTCATCCTTGCAGACGTATGGTACCTCTGCATCCAACACCCACTCCCCCTCATCCCTCCCTACAAGAGGCCAATACAAGGTGTGGGAGCCCAGCGCTTCAACAGCCATCACTCTAGGGCACGATCCATTATAGATTACAGATTCATCAAAAAGCATAAATGTTTTTTCAGACTGAAATATATTTTTAACCATTTCAGGTCATAACAATTCATTTAGCTGACACTTTTATCCAAAGCGACTTACAATTGCTATACATGTCAGAGGTCACACGCCTCTGGACCTATGGGTTAAGTGTCTTGCTTAGGGACACAATGGTGGATGTCTCACAGCAGGAATTAAACCCAGGTCTCCCACACCAAAGGCAAGCATCTTATCTATGCGCCATCACCACCACCACCAATAACAGCATGTGCCATCCTCCACAACATCTACCTTGGTGCTGGTGACATTGTGGCCCCAGAGGATGAGCCTGAGGAGGATGTGGCAGAGGATGAGGGGGAGAACGGTTATAACGGGATAGAGGCAATTACGACAGGTGGGGTGGTGGAATACCTCTGTCCCAACACCTCATCCATGAGGACAAACCAGGGCCAAGTTGCAGCAGTGGGCTTCCCCCCTACACCCTGTCCTGACTCTGGACACTTGCAATCCTAAGGCACAGGAAATTAATCATGGCAAATAACAACAGCAGAAAAACAAATTTCAGCAACTGTGTTTATTAACGTGCATGACTAAAATGAATGAAATGAATATACAACATACAAGGTAAATGTATGTATTATATTAAAAAAAGAGTTGTAAGATGAATGCGGTTTATATTTCCCTTTATGCTGCACAGTGAACAATTTATATAAAAACGTATACAGAATATATCAATTTCAAATCATACATAGTATTTTTTTTTCTCCACTTTTTTTTCGCTTGGAGGGAAGTCACCTTCCCCCACAAGCCCATTTTCTCCAAATAAGATAAAATAATAAAATATTTGTACCACAGTGGGGAAATTGCGGTACATGGTAATTGTGTGAAGACACAACAAAGGGCTGCCCCATTTACTAGTTTTCTTATTGTTAAAGGCTTTGAATAAGATGGCGGCTCATTTAACTGTAACTTTAAGTACACGATGATTAAATGCAGATATTACAAAAGGGTTATTGATACTTTAATTACCTCCAAGCCACGTTGGCAGAAAACTTTGCCCCAGTGAAGAGGTGGTCGCTCTCCCCCCTCTGTTTAATGAACAGGGCAGTTTGCTCCTTGCTCCCTAAAACAAAACAACATGTTCAATTAAGTTTTATGCTTCACATCACCAAACAGTAAGCAGCATAAATCATTAACCGTGTACTATATCCCAAGGTTTTTGTAACCGTTACTAACGTTAAAGGTGTGAAAACCAAGTAGGGTTCACAACCTGTCTAACGTTAAATTATTCTAACGTTACGTGGTCACGTTATTTTCATGTACATAATATATCGTGATAATCTCGGTAAGACGCAGGTCTGACTCTGAACCTCTTCGATTTAAAGTGAAGACGTTAAAGGCTTTATTTTTTAGGTTGTAACTTGGCCAAACGATTTGCATTTAACGTTAGCACATCAGTAACCTCAGCTAACGTTAACTTAACGTTAGCTCGCCAGTTAATCACTTAACTCACGTTAACGTCTTCCACAAAACTATTGGACAAATTGCGCTTTTATGCCTCTTTTTGTGTAGTTGGCTTTTGAAGTGAGTTGAAATCCAATACTTACATTTATAGGTAAAATCCGGGGGGCTCAACTCCGCAGCCACAGCAGACGCCATTATTTACGCTGGGACAATCAACCGGCGCGCAATGAATGTCGGGATATAAGGCCTTATATTCGGTCTTCAAATGCAGCCTTCGAAGGATGCGGTCCCTGAACAGCTATGTCTGGTTTATACTTCTGTGTCAAGTCTACACCGAGCCAGCTAACTTCCGGTTTAGTCAGTGTTGCCAGATCCTGCTGATGAATTCCTGCCCAAAAACATTTCAAAAACTTCCACGTTAACTTCCACGTTTCCTTACATACGTTACATTTCATTTACATAGCCTTAGCCTACATACTTTACACAAGTAATACACACCGGCAGCCGAAAGCATCCATAAATAAACCGTTTTAGGTGCATTAGCACCACCTGCTGGACTGGAGTATTGCCCTCCTTCTAATTAATGACACCATCAAAACCTTACGGTGAAATGACAATATCCTCCACACACTCGTTTGTATTTTTGCAAGTCGATTTTTTTTAATGCAATGACATGACACGCTTTATCTTCATTCAGAAAATGTTGTGTTACTGACAGATGACTTGTAGCGCAGCGCCAATGGTGTGTGTGTGTATGTAACAGTAGCGACAAAACGATGAAGAAATGCGATGTGTCAGTCAATAAAATTTTCCAAAACTTTACTCCAGACAGACAGTGTGGGAGGTTTATACCTTTATATGCAGAACAGGCTGCCAGCTGTCACTTGAACAGACTGCTGAAGAAGACAGTTAAACATCTGAACGCAACTTTGTGGAACTACAGTCTGCGTAGCTGTCTAGTATCGTGAGCAACGTGACTTTCAAATGGGCGTTGCTCAGATAATGATGATTGATTGGATGGAGTACATGCACTCTTAGTTTTGTTTCAAATTACCTATAAAATGCTACTGTTAAAAACCGCAAAACTGATCCCAAACCAGCCCAAATTTTGTCCATCCGCCCAAACAAATTTTGACCCGCACAATCAAAATCAAAACAGCCTACAGCCCAATCTGGCAACACTGGGTTTAGTCCTCCTAATTTCTTCTTCTTTGAGTTTTAATAGTGGTTGGCATCCAAAAAGTGAAAAGGCTGTTGCAATAATCCAGGCGGGATGAGATGAAGGTGTGTAAAATGGTCTCGGTGTCCTTAAAAGTTAACATAGATCGAATTTTTGCTATATTTCTAAGTTGATAAAAACATGATTGAACAAGCTTTGTGGTGTGCTGCTCGAAATTTAAATTACTATCAAACCAAACACCAAGGTTCTTTGCCACAGGCATAATGTGATTTAATAGGGAACCAGCAAATGGCAGTATTTGATTTGCCATCTGCTGAGACCCGATGACCAGGATTTCTGTTTTGTCTGAGTTCAGCTGGAGGAAATTATTTGACATCCATATTTTAACTTCACAAAGGCAGTTGTTAAGTGAACTCAGCATTCCAGGGTCTGTGGATCTGACGGGCAAGTATATTTGTGTGTCATCAGCATAAATATGAAAAGAAATGCCATGTTTATGGATAATATGTCCAAGGGGAAGCAGATACAAGGAAAACAAAATGGGTCCTAAGACCGACCCCTGAGGCACACCATATTTAACTGGACAGAATGAAGAGACATAGTTGTTTACAGACACGCAAAACTTCCTATTTGACAGGTAGGATGAAAACCATTCTAGGGCAGTACCAGAGATCCCCACCCAGTGCCTCAGTCTGTCTAACATGATGTTGTGATCAATGGTGTCAAAAGCAGCGCTAAGGTCCAGGAGTACAAGGACTGAGCACATACCTTCATCAGCAGACATTAAAAGGTCATTGGTGACTTTAAGCAGGGCAGTCTCAGTGCTGTGGTA